>NC_057798.1:448594908-448894908 GCF_018294505.1 Triticum aestivum
TTGCCAAAATAAATATGAGTGAAGTATGTTAGCAGAGTCACCCTCAAGAACTCTATAGTTCTTATTCTTTGGGATCCACATCATCTTGATGGGAATCATTGGGGTTGTAGATGTACTTGATGAAGTAGAACTTGATGTAGACTTGGGAGCCCACTTGACCAAGGCCTTTGGAGCATCTTCAAATGCACCAATCTACTCTTGAAGCTTGTCCTTGCCTTTTAGCTTGTTGTCATGTGGTGGAAGATCATCTTGAGCTTGTGTTCCCTTGAAGGTAGTAGGATCATACTTCTCTTCTTGAGGAACAAACTCCGTCTTGGGGTATTGATCTTCTTCCACTCAACTCCATTGGCATTGAACTTTCATACAAAACCAACACCTTGATTCTTCCGGTGCCTTCCTTGCTTGCATACAATTCCCTCAAATTGTTTGCTTCCGGCAAGGCTCTTGTAAACACCTTTCTCTATAATTACCTTCAATAAGCTATTTTCTTGCTCAAGTGTAACTTGGCTAAGAGAATCATTAGTGGAATCAAGAGAACTACTAGAAGCAACAATATTGATTTTAGCATGATTATCGTTACTACTAGAAGAAGAATCTTTCTTACTCTTTGTCGGTGTCAAAACAGGCGGATCTCGGGTAGGGGGTCCTGAACTGTGCGTCTAGGCGGATGGTAACAGGAGACGAGGGACACGATGTTTTTACCCAGGTTCGGGCCCTCTTGATGGAGGTAAAACCCTACGTCCTGCTTGATTAATATTGATGATGTGGGTTACAAGAGTAGATCTACCACGAGAGCAAGGAGGCTAAACCCTAGAAGCTAGCCTATGGTATGATTGTTGTTTGTCCTATGGACTAAAGCCATCCGGTTTATATAGACACCGGAGAGGGCTAGGGTTACACAGAGTTGGTTACAAAGGTAGGAGATCTATATATCCGTATCGCCAAGCTTGCCTTCCACGCCAAGGAAAGTCCCATCCGGACACGGGACGAAGTCTTCAATCTTGTATCTTCATAGTCTTGGAGTCCGGCCGGTGATGATAGTTCGGCTATCCGGACACCCCCTAGTCCGGGACTCCCTCAGTAGCCCCCGAACCAGGCTTCAATAACGACGAATCCGGCGCGTATGTTGTCTTCGGCGTTTGCAAGGCGGGTTCTTCTTCATGCTCCATGTGTTTGCCGGATAGTGTCCGGTTGCTTCATAAATGCTGCGCTCCTTGGCTTCCGCGTCCAATAATGGTCTTCTTCCACGTGTCGCACGAATGCGAAAAGCCAGGGTATTTTTATGTTTTACCCCCTAGCTGCGCAAATAAGCTGCCTATAAGAGAGGCGAGGATCCAGATCCAAATCACATCATCCTCCTTCCGCAAGCACTCATCGAGGCGCATCTGACACCGAACCCATTCCAACATGGACAGTCGACGTGGCTCCTCTTCTCGCGCTCCCAGCCCTAAGCCAGGAGATTGGAGGAGATGCTCAGTCCCGCACAGCGAGTTAGTGACGCTCCAAGCAGAGGGGTATCTTCCCCCGGCCTTCATGGTTCCGGTTCGAGCCGGACTGGCCACCTACAAAGGTGGGAAGCAGGCGGAGAGCGCCTCCAATCCCTCCAAAGAGAGCGGGTGTGCTTCGTCTCCTACTTAATAAGGGGACTCGGATTTCCAATACATCCGTTTCTCCGGGGGCTCCTGGAGTTCTACAGACTTCAGCTTCATCACCTTACACCTGCCTCCATTTTGCACATCGCGGGCTTCGTAGCTCTGTGTGAGCTGTTCTTGGGCATTGAGCCCCATTTTGCGTTGTGGAAGAGGCTGTTTTGCCTCGTACCCCGCTCTCACGAGGGGTCGATATATCAAGTGGGCGGAGCCGAAATATGGCGCATTGCCGGGACCGGATACCTGTCCGGGACCCCGAAGAAGACGTCCAAAGATTGGCCTTCGGAGTGGTTTTATATGGAGGATGCTCCGCTGCCGGATCCAGTCCGGATCGGCCTTCCGGAGTTCAGCAACGCTCCCCTGAAGAAACGCCTAAGTTGGCGCCCACGGAGCCCTCGACGAGAAGATGATAGTAGCGTCCATTACTTGATGGGCCGGATACGGCTGCTAGCCCATTCCGGATTAACCATGATCGGAGTCATGGCCACATGCATTATGCGTGGGGTGCAGCCGCTCCAATATAGGGGCCACCCCATGTGGGACTTCAACGGAGACGACGACGCCACCCGCCACGGCCGCAAGGGACCTGGCTCGGCCGACGATCTGGTGAAGATCCTGTCCGGCTTGTACAAGGGGAGAAGGAGGACTTCCTCCGCATGAATCCTCTGAACGGATTTTCCATGAACAACCCTCGGAGCTGGGTAAGCGGTCGCATGCATATCTGAACCGTGCCTTTAAAGGCAATTGTCTTATTGTATGATTTTGACACAGGAACTACATCGGGATGTGGAGGGCATAAAAAGCCCAGCCCCACAATCCGAAGACCCAGAAAGGTCCCTCGATCCGGCCTTCGAAGAGGATCCGGACTTGGCGGTGGAACTGATTGACGAGGTGTACCACTAGCTCAGCATAGATAATGCTTTAGTCGCCATTATGGCTGACTACCCCGGTTTGTGTCCGGCTTCCCCGGTGAGTACGACCGAAGTCCTGGTGCCGTTACTTCTTTAATGCTTAGTTCTGACCACCGTGCACCAATGGTGTTCGACAAGAAGCGCCTTTACGGCAGGAAGTCGAGCCCGCGGCGACCGGCCAACAAGGGTCAGTCCGGCCCAGCAGGCGGAAGAGGAGTGCGACGCGAACTGAAACGTCGCCGCAACAGTACGGAGCACCGCTATTTTTAAGGGAAGGATTCCCAGGAGGTATATTCATGCTCATAACTTTTCCAGAAAGAGCGCTCGCCGGACAGTGTCCGAAGAGGTTGCCAATCAAGCCTCCGCCAGCCATGCTCCAACGCATGGCCCGGAAGGGGAGGAGAATACAAGGCATGAGTTGGACGCTCCTCCGACGGAGGATGCCGACAGGTTGTCCGCCACCCGGTCTGAGGTGGAGAGCGCCATGAATCACAGGCGTCGCCAGATAGTTCTTCGTGACGCGTGTTTCTCCCCGGAGGCGTTAAATGCCTTTGATGTGGGAAACGCGCACCTCCGTGCCGCTCAAGATGGGTTAACCAGAGCCATGGAGCAGTATGTGAAAGGCATACGTGTAAGTAATTTTAATAGTTATATATACCAGTAGCCCCCGAGACTTAAAATGGTTAAAATAACTGATTTAAGGATCGATTTTTATGCAGGATCTTACGGAGAAGAATACCCATCTGTCCCAGGAGCTCCAAGAGTGCAAGGCCCAACTTGAGGCCACACTGGCCGCCACAGGGGGAGCCACAGAGACCCCCGCTGGTAAGACGTACTTTGAAAAGATAATTAATTAACAAAGTGCGGCGTGAATCTGACAATAATATTGCAGAGGGCGCCGGACTAGATCCGGACAAGCAACAGCTACTGTGTCAGCTAAAGGCTGGCGAGAGGGTGCTTATGAAGGTGCAGTAGGAGAGAAACAAGCTCCAAGATGCCTACACCCAGCTAGGAGAAGAGCTGAAAGGTGTTCGTGCCCAGCTGTCTGGCTCCTTGAAGGAGAATCAGCGACTTCGTCGCGGCATTTATAGTAAGTGCTGGAGCAAATTCCTTTGAAAAGAAGAATTCGGCAAGGAAGTCATTTGACAGAAATATGTCTTTAGGTGTGCTCACAGGTCGCCCTGCGGAGGAAATGCCTGTGTCAACAGGTGACCAACTTCCCGAGCTGGCGCAATTGTTCGAACATGTTCGGTAGGCGATGAGTGGCGTCATTCAGGCTTTATGGCCATCCGTCTCCCGAGGGCCTTGGTGAGCTTGCTGAGAATCTCTAGGGAGCACGGCGACACCTCCGTTTGTGGAAGATATCGGCCTGCCGTCAGGGTGCTAGGGAGGCCTGGGCCATGGTGAAGACGCGCTACCCGAAGGCTGACCCAAACCACATGGCCGAGGTCGGACATGTGGGGCCTGATGGGAAGGAGATCCCTGTGAGCTTGATGTATGGCCAAGTAGAACTGGCAGCGAAATATTCCCAACAGGACTGTAAATTAGACAGCCTGTTAGATGGGATTGAGGAGGAGTACAATCAGTCGGTTTGACGATGTAATTTGAAATGACATGTAAGATGCCTTCTAGCCGGATTGTAGATCGTTTGTCTTTGCGGACCGTTTCGCTTCAACCTCGGGACCCAACAGTCCGGAGTGTGTCCGAATACCCTTACGGTTATAAAAGAACCGGGGCATGCATGGAGACAAGGCGTCGGGGTCATAATTGCTTTATCAGACAAGTGCCCAACTATTTATGTTATATTACATGGTTAGTAAGAAACATCTTCCAGGGAGAATAGTTCCGTTAAGGGTTCCTTTCCCTGGGAGGCATTCCCTAAGGTGCAATGCCGGACTGCGAAAATAGCAGAAAAAGCATCTGGGGGCTTATAAATAAGTAAGTAATAAATCATCTTTCAAGTCACCGACCGAATATTCTCTTAAGAACGCTAGCTTTCGGCTTCACCCAGTCTGAGGTACACATCCGGCTGACCTGGCAGTAACAATCGCAGAGGTGCTCCATTTACCTCCTAACCGAACAATCGGGAACGTAGGGGTAAGCACAGGAGCCAGGCAACCCAGCTTGGCCAAAACTTAAGTCATATCGATGCATATAATGGTGAATAAAAGGTACGTGCGGAAGTATGACACATGTATTGGGCGTGAAGCCCATATTAATAAGCTTCTGGTAAAGAAGCCCCCAGGTATAATGAGTGCTAGGAGCACATCAAGTTTGTGCGAACAAAGCGCAAATCAGCCTATAAAAGGTATTGAAAAAAAAGTGGGAAGAAGGAGGGGGACAAGAGACAGTAAAAATATAAAAAGGTGGACGGGGGAGTGAGACGAACTCTGAGTCCGGTGTTTAGGCGTAGAATCTTCGGAGACGGGCTGCGTTCCATGGGTTCGGCTCGTGTCGGTTGTCAGATGCTTTACGTAGACGGTATGCTCTGCCGGTCAGGACTTGGTAGATGATGAAGGGACCTTCCCACTTGGGCTTAAGTTTGTCCTTTTTCTTGTCCGGCAGGCGTAGAACGAGTTCGCCGACATTGTAAGTTTTGGCCCGTACTTCTCTGCTTTGATATCTTCGAGCCTGCTGCTGATAGAATGCGGAACGAGCCTTTGCCACGTCCCGCTCCTCCTCTAAGGCGTCCAAACTGTCCTGCCGATCCAACTTGGCTTCTCTTTCTTCGTACATGCGCACACGAGGTGAGTCATGAATTATATCGCAAGGCAGAACTGCCTCTACGCCATACACCATGAAGAATGGTGTGAATCCAGTAGTTCGGTTTGGCGTGGTCTGCAGCCCCCAGAGTACGGAGTCGAGCTCCTCTACCCAGTGCGTGTTAGATTCCTTGAGGTACCGCACTAGTCTGGGTTTGATGCCGCTCATGATTAGACCATTTGCTCGCTCGACTTGACCGTTAGTTTGGGGGTGATAGACTGAAGCGTAATCGAGCTTGATGCCCATGTTTTTGCACCAGAGTTTAACCTCGTCGGCAGTGAAGTTCATGCCGTTATCAGTGATGATGCTGTGGGGGACGCCAAAACGGTGTACTACCCCGGATAGGAAGTCTATCACCGGTCCGGATTCTGCCATTTTAACCGGCTTGGCCTCAATCCATTTGGTGAATTTGTCCACCATGACCAATTAGTATTTGTGCTTGTAGGTTCCCCCTTTAAGGGGTCCAACCATGTCAAGCCCCCAGACCACGAACGGCTAGGTAATGGGTATAGTTTTGAGGGTGGTGGGTGGCATGTGGCTCTGATTAGCAAAGAGCTGGCAACCGACGCATCGTTGGACTAAGTCCTGAGCATCTGCCCGGGCTGTCGGCCAATAAAATCCTGTACGGAAGGCCTTGCCTATGAGTGCCTGGGCTGCAGCGTGGTGCCCGCCGAGTCCGGCGTGAATTTCAGCCAGGAGATTCCGCCCCTCCTCTTCGGAGATACACCTTTGAAGGACTCCGGTTGTGCTTTTCTTATAAAGTTCTCCCTCACGGACCTTGTAGGCTTTAGATCGCCGAACTATGCAGCAGGCCTCATTTTGGTCTTCGGGAAGTTCCTGCCGAATTAAGTAGGCTAGGAATGGTTCTGTCCACGGGGCAATTACTGCCATTATTTCGTGAGCTGAAGGTGTTATTTCGTTGGCTGAGCCGCCGATTGTGTCAGGATGGTCTGAGTTCGGTGATGCAGCTGGCTCCGGATTGTTATTTCCGGACTCCTTCCCATAACACGGATGGCTTGAAGAGCCGTTCCAGGAAGATGTTTGGAGGGACGGCGTCTGGTTTCGCGCCGATGTGTGCTAACACATCTGCTGCCTAGTTATTATCCCGGGCTACATGGTGGAATTCGAGTCCTTCGAACCGAGCTGACATTTTTCGGACGGCGTTGCGGTAAGCTGCCATTTTTGGATCTTTGGCATCAAAGTCTCCATTTACTTAGGATATTGCGAGGTTTAAATCCCCGCGCACCTCTTGGCGTTGAATGCCCATGGAGATTGCCATCCGGAGGCCATGTAGAAGGGCCTCGTATTCGGCTGCGTTTTGGAGTCCATGTACATTATTTGAAGTACGTATTGGATTGTGTCTCCAGTTGGGGACGTCAGGACGACGCCAGCCCCCAAGCCAGCCAACATTTTGGATCCGTCGAAATGCATGATCCAATTGGAGTATGCGCCGTACTCTTTAGGGAGTTCGGCTTCGGTCCATTCGGCGACGAAGTCGGCCAGAACCTGCGACTTTATAGCTCGCCATGGTTTATAGGTTATGTCAAATGGTAAGAGCTCAATATCCCATTTTGCAATCCTGCCCGTTGCGTCGGATTGTTTATAATATCGTTGAGAGGTACTTCGGAGGCCACCGTTATGGAACACTCTTGAAAGTAGTGTCGCAGCTTCTGGGATGCCATGAACACCGCATATGCTATCTTTTGATAATGTGGGTACCGGGACTTGCATGGAGTTAGAACAGTGGATACATAGTACACTGGTTTTTGAAGAGGGAATCTGTGCCCTTCTGTCTCTCGCTCGATGACGAGTACCGCGCTGACAACTTGATGTGTTGCTGCGATATACAATAACATAGGTTCGCCCGGGTTGGGTGCGGCCAGGACCGGATTTGTTGCCAGTATGGCCTTTATTTCTTCGAGTCCGGCTGTGGCAGCATCCGTCCATTCGAAATGTTCGGTGTGCCGGAGGAGGCGGTAGAGGGGCAGAGCCTTTTCTCCCAAACGGGAGATGAAGCGACTTAAGGCCGCTACGCATCCGGTTAGTTTTTGTATTTGCTTGAGGTCTTTTGGAATATCCAATTGTGACAGAGCTCGGATTTTGGACGGGTTTGCTTCAATTCCTCTACCGGATACGATGAAGCCCAAGAGCTTTCTGGCTGGTACGCCGAAGACGCATTTTTCCGGATTGAGCTTAATGTCATATGCTCGGAGGTTGTCGAATGTCACCCTCAAGTCTTCTACTAGAGTTTCAATGTGTTTGGTCTTGACGACCACATCGTCTACGTATGCCTCTACTGTTTTGCCTATCTGGGTAGCCAGACATGTTTGAATCATGCGCTGATATGTTGCGCCGGCGTTTTTGAGTCCGAAGGGCATTGTGTTGAAGCAGAATGGCCCATATGGAGTAACGAATGCCGTTGCGGCCTGGTCTTTCTCCGCCATCTTGATTTGATGGTATCCGGAGTATGCATCGAGGAAGCACAATGAATAGTGCCCTGCGGTAGCATCGATGATTTGGTCGATGCGAGGGAGGGGGAAAGGGTCCTTTGGACAGGCCTTGTTAAGGTCTTTAAAATCGACGCAGAGGTGCCAGGATTTGTCCTTTTTTGGTACCATTACTATATTGGCTAGCCAGTTCGGATGCTTTATATCTCAGATGAATCCGGCTTCTAAGAGTTTGGCTAGCTCTTCTCCCATTGCCTGTCTTTTGGGTTCGGAAAATCGCCAAAGAGCTTGTTTGACCGGCTTGAATCCTTTTAGGATGTTTAGGCTGTGCTCTGCCAGCCTGCGTGGGATTCCTGGCATGTGTGAAGGTTGCCAGGCAAAAATGTCCCAATTTTCCCGAAGGAATTCTCGTAGTGCGGCTTCGACATCAGGACTTAATTGTGCCCCAATGGAGGCCATCTTTGTGGGGTCCGTTGGATGGACCTGAAATTTAACTATTTCGTCTGCTGGTTTAAAAGAGGTGGACTTGGACCTCTTATCGAGTATCACATCGTCCCTATCCACCATGGAGCGCAGCGTGGTTAGTTCCTCTGCCGCTAGGGCTTCGTACAATGCCTCTAGGGCCAATGCGGCTGTCTTATTTTCAGCGCGGAGTGCTGTATCTGGATCACTGGCAAGAGTGATTATCCCATTGGGTCCGGGCATTTTGAGCTTCATGTACCCGTAGTGGGGTATAGCTTGGAAGATTGTGAATGCCTCTCG
The DNA here is from genome assembly GCF_018294505.1 of Triticum aestivum. Lineage (NCBI taxonomy): Eukaryota > Viridiplantae > Streptophyta > Magnoliopsida > Poales > Poaceae > Triticum > Triticum aestivum. Next base: position 448,603,441 of record NC_057798.1, read on the forward strand.
CCCTAACAAAGCGTGATATCCGCTGCCGAATAGGGCCACTTGGAACGTGACCTCCTCGGACTTGTAATTGTCCGGTGAGCCGAACACTACGTCTAGTGTGATTTTTCCTGTGCAGCGTACTTCTCGACTAGGGATTATCCCTCTGAAGGTTGTGCTGCTTCGCTCGATGCGGCTCCAGTCAATATCCATTTTTTGAAGGGTTTCCTCGTAGATGAAGTTTAATCCGCTGCCGCCATCCATGAGTACCTTGGTAAGGCGAAAGCCGTCCACTATCGAACTGAGGACCAATGCGGCTGGTGCTCTAGCTGTTCGGAATTTAGGTTCGTCACTGGCGTTGAAGGTGATAGCCGTGTCACTCCATGGATTTGCTGTTGCTACTTGGTAGACTTCGGCGAGGCCGCGGATTGTTCGTTTTCGCATGTTATTTGATGCGAAAGTCTCGAAGACTGTTAATACCGTACCGGTACTGCTGGGCTGTTTGCCCGGGGCTAAAAAGCCTTCGCCACTTTTGGCCACCTGCCGTAGTATCCAACATGCTCGAAGGCTATGTGTTGGAGTGGCGCCCTCCGTACTGTGGATTTTGCAGGGCCCGTTGAGCCAGCCCTCTAGTACGGTTCCATGCCCTTTAGGGGGTCTTTGCTTTTTGGTTTTTAACCCAGGTGCTTGAGTATGGCGCACCCTTTTACTTCGGACTAGGGTTGTAACGCCCCGGATCCGATGCGCCAGGTGTCTGTCAGTTATTCGCCGTCGTTGCCATGTCATTTGCTTGCGTGTTGCATTTTATCATGTCATCATGTGCATTTCATTTTGCATACGTGTTCGTCTCATGCATCCGAACATTTTCCCCGTTGTCCGTTTTGCAATCCGGCGCTCCTATGTCCTCCGGCGTCCCCCTTTTGTTTCTCGTTGTGAGCGGGTGTTAAACATTCTCGGAATGGCCCTATTCTTGCCAAGCGGCCTTGGTATAACACCGGTAGACCGCCTGTCAAGTTTCGTGCCATTTGGACGTCGTTTGATACTCCAACGGTTAACCGGGTAATCGTAAAGCCCCTTCTCTCTTTGCAGCCCAACACCCCTTCCAAACTGGCCCAAAGCCCATCTAACTCCCCTCCATGCTCTCGGTCGTTCGATCACGATCGTGTGGGCGAAAACCGCTCCTCATTTGGACTCTCCTAACTCCCTCTACCTATTTATATGTGCTCTCCCCGAAAATTCCGCAGTCCAAACCCTAGACGTCTTCCTCCTCCCGCAGCCGGACATGTCCGACCCACCGCCGGACATGTCCACCCCCGCCAGCCACATCACCCCGGCCAATCCGGAGCCGCCACCTCGGTCCCCGCCGCCGTGCGCCTCGCAGCGCGCCGCCGCCGCCCCTAGTCGGCCGGAGCCGAGTCCCGCAGCCCACGCCTCCCGCGCCCCGTCGTTGCCCCGACCCCGCGCCGCCGATGTGCCCCGCTGCCCTCGCCGGCACCCGCCGCCCCCGGCTGCTCCGAGCTCCTCCTGCGCCGGCTCGCCTCGCCTCCCCCGCGCCCCTCGCCGTCCCGCGCCGGATCCGGCGAGATCCGGCCGGAGGAGGTCTCCCCGGCCCCGGATCCGTCCTCCCCGGCGTCTTCCCCGTCGTCTCCGGCAAGTTCTCCGGCGAACTCCGGCCCTGCATCGAAATCCGTGCAAAACGAGGTTGACCCCCGAAATCCACTAAGTCCCCAGTTTCAGTAATTTTCGTGCCATGTTCGTCATGCCGTATCTCTGCATCCGTAGCTCCGTTTTGGGCGTGTAATATGTCAAATTGTTCGCCTCGAAGAGTACATCATTTCGTTCCATTGCATTATATTCATTTGAGGTCATCGAGATGCCCGAATCATCATCGTAAGAGTGCTTCATGATGTTAATCTGCTGAAACTGTCAGAACGAGCTCTTTTGTCATTTTTGCCATGATTGATGTGTGCATCCTATGAGGTTGATGTCTACATGTGTTTTGAACTATGCTATGTCTTTTTTACAGAGGTGCTTACCATGTATTTTTGTGATCAATGTGGTGACTAGCACAAGCATGCAAACTAGGCTTCGTGTTAATGCTGTTTTTAGTTCCTGTTCTGCTGTAATTTTCATGCCATGTAAACTTGATGCTACAGAGAGATCCATGCATATTTTGAGATACTTCAGTAAGGGTGTTTTGAACATGTGGTTATTGTCTATCCATTCATACTCTTTGTTGCAATTATGGAGTAGTCTAGCATGTCATTTTCGTGCTCTACTTTTGCTTCAAAATGTTTCCTGGCAGATTGTTTACATGTTATTCAATTTGGCCAAGCTTGCTATAGTTGATCCTTGCATGCTATGGACTTGTTCTTGACTTGGTTTGTTACACAAATATGTCTTCTTGATGATGCTATGCCTATCTTGTCATGCAATGACTTGTGGTGAGTGTATCGAGCTTGTTAAGTAGTGTTCCCGCTGTTGCTGTTTTGCTAGGCTGAATCTATTATTTCGTGATGCTATATAAACATGTTGCTACTAACCATCCTATGCATAATCTGGAGATGTTCTATAAACATGTTTTGATCTACATGTCATCCTCTATCCATCCATGCCCCTGGTTGCATTTATAGCTTGCTGTAGATTGTTCTTAACTTGCTCCAAAGTTGCTTCAAAATGTTGCTGTCAGCTTGTTTACATTAAGTTCACTTGTTTCCATGTGTTTTGCTAGTGATCCATGCATCCTATGACCTTGATATTGCCATGCTTAGCTTCACAAACATGCCTTGTTACTGTTGGGTACCTTTCCATGCCATGTTATGCTCTGTAGCGAGTTTCACAAGCTCATCTACATGCCTTCATATTTATGTTCCTGACATGTATGAATCTGTATAATAACTTCCCATGTTTACGTGGGTGCCATCATATTCTCTGATCCTTTTTGGCTTATGGTCAGTAAGAGTCTTTTGATCTATGCATTTAGTAGAATCATGCCATGCCTTTGTTTGCCATTATAAGTTCCTGTAACATGTTGTTTGATAGCTCTAAACATTGCATCGTGATGTTATTTTCTGCAAAGCCTGAATTGTTATAACTTGCAATCTTACCATGTGTGTTTGAGCATGTTCTAGTGATTTCTACAGATAGCTTAGTGTTCATGTTTTGTAATGCTTTACCTGTACATCATGTCCATGCCTTTTGTTATTATGTTGGGGTGCTGTAGCATATTGTTTTGATGCTTGCAATATGCCTAGTTGCTGTTTTGGACAGCTTGTCCTTATAACTTGTATAGTGTGCATGTGTTGAACCGTTGCTCCGTTTTGAGTGTGCTCGATATGAAACTTGCTTAGAATTGCATGTAGTTTCATATTATCATGTTGCATCCTTGTTTTGAAGTGTTTGCTTGATGTTTGTATGCATTTCGCATCAATGCCATGTTTAACTTGTTTTTCTCATATCTACTAGTCCATAGCTCCGAACTAAATGAACTTTATATGTAACTTGACTAGAATCTTGTGTAGATCATCTTGGTGCGTCTTAACTTGCTGTTTAACTACTTGAACATAAGGTTTATTCAGATCTGGACCAATTTCGAAATATGCATATGAGGACTTACCGGAATTGGTATATGTTGTTCCCGGCCTCATTTAAACTTGCCTTGATGTGTTGCTCTTGTTTGCATCATCTCTTGCCATGAGTAGCTTCATGTAGCCGTGCCATGCATCATGCTTGTTGTGCATCATGTCTTGTTCATGGGTGGTGTGTTTACTATGTTATGTGCTTCTTCTCGATAGTTCCCGTTTCGTTGCGATCGTGAGGATTCGTTCGTCTACGCTTAGTTCGGCTTCATCCGTTCGTCTTCTTCATGGACTCGTTCTTCTTCCTAGCGGGATTTCAGGCAAGATGACCGCTACCCTGGATCTCACTACTATCATTGCTATGCTAGTTGCTTCGTTCTATCGCTTTGCTGCACTACCTATCACCTGTTTATCAAGCCATCCCAAATTGCCATGAACCTCTAACCTTTGACACCTTTCCTATGCAAACCGTTGTTTGGCTATGTTACCGCTTTTGCTCAGCCCCTCTTATAGCGTTGCTAGTTGCAGGTGAAGTTGAAGATTTCTCCATGGTGGACAGGATTTTGGTTGGGATATCACAATATCTCTTATATTATTAATGCATCTATATACTTGGTAAAGGGTGGAAGACTCGGCCTTTTGCCTAGTGTTTTGTTCCACTCTTGCCGCCCTAGTTTCCGTCATACCGGTGTTATGTTCCCGGATTTTGCGTTCCTTACGCGGTCGGGTGATTTATGGGACCCCCTTGACAGTTCGCTTTGAATAAAACTCCTCCAGCAAGGCCCAACCTTGGTTTTACCATTTGCCTCACCACCACCTATCCCTTTCCCTTGGGTCGGCCAACCCGAGGGTCATCTTTATTTTTAGCCCCCCCGGGCCCGTGCTTGTCTAAGTGTTGGTCCGAATCGAGCGATGTCCGGCGCCCCCTGGGCAATCAGGGTCTATGCCAACCCGACGTCTTGCTCATCCGGTGTGCCCTGAGAACGAGATATGTGCAACTCCTATCGGGATTTGTCGGCACAGTGGGAGGCTTTGCTGGTCTTGTTTTACCATTGTCGAAATGTCTTGTAAACCGGGATTCTGAGTCTGATCGGGTCTTCCTGGGAGAAGGTCTATTCCTTCGTTGATCGCGAGAGCTTGTCATGGGCTAAGTTGGGACACCCCTGCAGGGTATAATCTTTCGAAAGCCGTGCCTGCGGTTATAGGCAGATGGGAATTTGTTAATGTCCGGTTGTAGATAATTTGACACCAGATCCGAATTAAAACGCATCAACCGTGTGTGTAGCCGTGACGGTCTCTTTTCGGTGGAGTCCGGGAAGTGAACACGGTCTCTGTGTTATGTTTGACGTAAGTAGGAGTTTAGGATCACTTCTTGATCATTACCAGTTGACGACCGTTCCGCTTATTCTCTTCTCGCTCTTCTTTGCATATGTTAGCCACCATATATGCTTAGTCGCTGCTGTAGCCTCACCACTTTACCCCTTCCTTTCCCTTTAAGCTTTGCTAGTCTTGATACCCATGGTAATGGGATCGCTGAGTCCTCGTGGCTCACAGATTACTACAACAATAGTTGCAGGTACAGGTTTTGCGATGATCATGACGCGAGAGTGATGCTTGCTTGCGTTGAGTTCTTCTTCTGCTTCTTCGATCAGGGATAGGTTCCAGGTCGGCAGCCTGGGCTAGCAGGGGTGGATGTCGTTTGAGTTTCTGTTTGTGATTCATTCGTAAACGGTTGATGCTCTTATGTATTGTGATGTTGTATTCGTGTGGCATTGTATGCCTCTTGTATGTATCCCCATCTATTATGTAATGTTGATGTAATGATATCCACCTTGCAAAAGCGTTTCAATATGCGGGTCTATCCTTGGTGGGACCTTCGAGTTCCTTTTGGATAGGGTCGCATATTGGGCATGACAAGGGTTGTGGTCAAGGCCGGACTGTCCCAAAACCTAGTTTCGGTGTTCCTGGCACTCTCTACCGCATAGTATTTTTGTACGATAGTCGCTAAGTCGATGAAGCGTGTAACTTCGCGACGACTTATGGCGTTCATGATTCCCTTGTCCGTGCAATTGTTGCAGAAAATTGAAATTGCGCTTTCTTCGCAGTAGTCCTTTATCCTGTTCATAACCAGGAGGAATCTGGCCCAGTAATGATGTACTATTTCATCGGGCTCTTTCCGTATTCGAGATAGATCGCTTTTGTTTGGGTGGGCGGGTGGAATCAAGTTCGGAACCCCGCCCGATCTGAGGCTCAAAGGCCAAGAAGTTTCCATATTTGGAAGCTTGACTTGCTGGATGCTTTCTAACGAATCTAGTCCGATGCCTGACTCTAAGTTCAGTATTTGATTAGCGTCCGTCCCTTCACGGGAATCCGGCTTGGAGGGATCGGGAATCCGGACATAGTTGGTTTTCAACGTAGAAGAAGGGTTGCCGCATTGTTCCTCTACCACGACAACGTGGTGGGTGGCCTGAGGAGAGTTAATCTCTCTCAGATCGGGTTTAAGCCCAATCTGATCGTAGTCTGTAGCGACTCCCAGGGCGGCGATGCAATCCAAGAGCTCGTTTACAGAGGAGAGCTCAATCGGATCTAACTGCTCGGTGAATTCTGGGCTGACGTGAAGATCATTTTTGATGACCTGAGAGGTCATCGTCGGAGCGGTGGCCGAACAGGCGGTCATAAGAAAACCACCTAGCCGGACAGTTTGGCCGGCGGCCAAAGCTCTCTTGACGACGGTGCCGTCTTTAAAGACGGGAGAAGGCATCCTTCCTGATCGCGACGTCACAGAGGAACTCTCAATGAAAGCACCAATGTCGGTGTCAAAACCGGCGGATCTCGGGTAGGGAGTCCCGAACTGTGCGTCTAGGCGGATGGTAACAGGAGACGTGGGACACGATGTTTTTACCCAGGTTCGGGCCCTCTTGATAGAGGTAAAACCCTATGTCCTGCTTGATTAATATTGATGATGTGGGTTACAAGAGTAGATCTACCACGAGATCAAGGAGGCTAAACCCTAGAAGCTAGCCTATGGTATGATTGTTGTTCGTCCTATGGACTAAAGCCATCCGGTTTATATAGACACTGGAGAGGGCTAGGGTTACACAGAGTCGGTTACAAAGGTAGGAGATCTATATATCCGTATCGCCAAGCTTGCCTTCCACGCCAAGGAAAGTCCCATCCGGACACGGTACGAAGTCTTCAATCTTGTATCTTCATAGTCTTGGAGTCCGGCCGATGATGATAGTTCGGCTATCCGGACACCCCCTAGTCCGGAACTCCCTCACTCTTGTTGCTAGATGTTACTTGTGGCATGTAAGTAGACAAGAGTAAACGTTTGGCAATGTAAGAAGAACTTTTCTTCCGAATATCATCATTGATGGCTTTTAAGAACCCATGTTCTTGCTCAAGATTGAGCTTCTCGAAGCGTAGCTTCTCTTGAGTTTTTAAAAGTTCTCAATGATCTTCTATAGTTTCATGAGCTAATTTAGGAGTGTTTAGTTCTCTAGTTAGACGCTCAATCTCCTTCTTATCATTTTCATTCGTTTCATCTTGATTAGCATGATTAATAGCTTTCTCATCATAGTATTCATCACTAGAGTTGTCAACAAGTAAATCATCATCACCTAGCAAGTCATCTTCATCACTATTGAAATCAACATACTCGGGGCACTACAAAAAAAGACACATTCGTGACATTTTGGGCCGAACGAATTTTTTTCTGTCATACTTATGACACTTCTATGACAATAATTGTGACAAAACGCGGTATCATCACAGATGTGGTGGACTCCTACTTCTATGACAAAAATCATGACAGAAAATGGGCTTTTTGTCCTAGGCGGGCCGGAGACGCAGCTGCATGACATTCTTTGGGCCATCCATGATGGAAAAACCATGGTAGAAGCGAGGGCAAGGAAAATTTTGGCAAGTTCCTGGTTACGGTGGGTGGTTGGGGGCTGAGTGATGCGCGTTTCTCTCGTACACATACGCGCCTGTGTGCGAGGTGTTGGCTCTAACTAAACCCGAGCGAGGCGTTGGGCTCTAACTGAACCCGAGCGATTGCACTGCAGGCTACGCGTTACTGAACCCGAGCGATCGATCGATGGCTATTAACTGAACCCGATCGAGCGATTCCTTCACTGCTGCTGCTAACTGAAGCCGATTGATGCTGCCTCTGGATGAACAGTGAGCGTTGCAGGGGGGGTTGGATGAACAGTGAGCGGTGGGGGTGGATGAACAGACCCCGTGGCATTGCCTCTGGATGAACAGGACCCCGATCGATCGAGCCGGTCGGGGCTGGATGAACAGGACCCCGTAGAGGGCTGGATGAACAGGATGACCCCGTGGAGGGATTGATGAACAGTAGACGGTGGAGGGGTGGATGAAGAGTAGCCCGTGGAGGGGTGGTTGAACAGGAGCCTGTGGAGAGGGGTGGTTGAACAGTAGCCAGTGGAGTAGCGCGCGGTGGAGGCTGGATGAACAGGAGCCCGTGGATGAACAGTCGCAGGTGGAGGCTGGAGGAGGTCGATGGTGGATGAACAGTAGCCCGTGGAGGCTAGAGGAGGTCGACGGTGGAGATGAACAGTATCCCGTGGAGTCCCGTTTTGTGGTACGCCACACCCCTCCCGATGAACAGGACCCCCGTTTCGACCATAGTGCTCCTACACAAGTCTGTTTCGTCCGTTTTGTGGTACGCCACACCCCTCCCGATCAACAGGACCCCCGTTTCGACCGTAGGAGGTCCGTTTCCTCCGTTTTGCGGTACGCCAGACCCCTCCTGATGAACAAGATCCTGTTTCGAACGTGGCCGGTCGAACACAAGGCTGTTTCCTCTGTTCTGCGGTACGCCAGGCCTCGTTTCCATTGCCTATTCCGTCCAAGCCCAATGAACACGACGATGCATTCCATTCCGACCCAGCCAGTTGGCTCCCCATGAACACGAGGACAACGCTGTTTCTCCGTTCTGACCCAGCCATGTACACGAGCCCTGGCCATACGTATGCGCGAGTAGGCGTTTGAGACCCCGCCCGTATGTACGCACGTGGCCGTATTTTCTTTCTTGCACCCTGGCCGTTGTACGTACGTGTACATGCTACATACGCGCCTCTACTATGACACGTGCGCGCCTCTACTACGACACGTGCGCACCTCCACATCGACAAGTATGTACGTACACGTTCGCGACCAGAATGACAATGCTACATACGCTTCAACCAGGTGGGTACCGACTGTCAGGCACTTCCTTGCGTGCGAAGATGTAGCTTGTGGGTCCCGGCAATCAGGAGGCGAATCGTTTTTTTTTTGCCCGGACGCACTTCCTTGCATGCGAAGATGTAGCTAGTGGGTCCCAGCACTCAGGGGGGAAACATTTTTTTTGTGAAATACGGTGGCCCGTCCGGTGGGTCCCCGCTGTTAGGTGGAGGAATCATTATTTTGCATGTAATATGGAGCCACTTCCTTGCGGCCGCCGTGGACCCAGCTATCAGCCTCTCCATGTACAGTACTCTTCCGATGGAAGTTGTTCCTTGACCACGTTGACCACGCCGCGCCGAGAGCACCAGGGCGGTGGACGACGGCGAGGCCAAGGAAGGAAGGGGATGACGTGGAGCCGGGGAAGATGCGGCAGTGTATGCCCATGCATAGAGGAGTATGAGGGTTCACTCATTCGGCTGCGGTGTGAGGTTGTCGTCGCCGCAGAATAACAGGGGGTGTGGGTGAGTAGAGGGATGGCCTGGCCAGCGGCGGGAGTAGAAGGGGGCGGTGAGGCCTCCACGGCATCACAGCCGGCCACGGGAGGAAGGAGCACACGGCACGACAGGCGCTGCTTTGGGCGGCTGGAGCAAGAAGACCAGAGGTTGAAGAAGCACTACGGTCGTTGGATGGACATCGTACGGCCACTGGAGCTAGAATCGTTCATATTGACTAAGTTGACAATGCCATTCGTCCCCGTCAACTTAGTGGGCCCACAAGTCAGCCTCCCACCAAGGTGGGTCCCAACTAGCAGGGGGAGTATTCATTTTTTTCTGCTTAATAAGGAGGCACTTTTGGTGGGTCCGAGCTGACAGCGGGGGGAGCGTTTTTTTCGCAAAAAACGGTGGCCCATCAGGTGGGTCCCAGCAGTCAGGGGGGAAACGTTTTTTTTTGCAAAATATGGTGGCCCATCTAGTGGGTCCCTGCTTTCAGGTGGAGGAATCATTATTTTCCGCGTAATAAGGAGGCACTTCCTTGCTGCGACCGTGGACCCAGCTGTCAGCCTCTCCACGTACAGTACACTTCCGATGGAAGTCGTTCCTTGACCACGTTGACCACGTCGCATTCCGTTGCATGCATGTGTCCATGGGCGTGGTGCGTCCCCACTGTCAGCCTCTCACGTACAGTCATCTTCCAATGACTCTCGGTTGTTGACCATGTTGACCACACCGTGCCGAGCGCACCAAGGCCGGTGGACGACGGTGAGGCCCCAGACTGGAACAACCCAGAGATGGGGAAGGCGGGGCAGTGGAGTCGCAGATGGAGAGGAATGGGAAACTTGACTGGTCTCGGTGCGTGGCAGCACAGCCGTGGTGCCGCCCACGGGAGACAGGAGCAAGAACAGAGGTTGAAGAAGAAGCACGGCTGTTGGATTAACATCCAACGGTCGAGCTGCTAGAATCATTTGCTAATTAAGTTCACAAAGCCATGCATACACGTCCGCTTAGTAGGCCCACAAGTCAGCCACCAAATCTGACGGGTCCCAGCTGTCAACGGGATGAATATTTTTTCACAAAACAAGGAGGCACTTCCTTCCGTGCGAAGATACAGCTGGTGGGTCCCAGCTGTCAGGTGGAGGAAACATTTTTTTCAGCTTAATAAGGAGGAACTTTCCTTGTGTGCGACCATGGACCTCGTGGGTCCGAGCCGTCAGGCTCTCCACGTACAGTCCACTTCCGATGACTCTCATTTGTTGACCACGCCGCACCGAGCGCAGTGAGGCGGTGGACAACGGCGAGGCCCCGGACGGGAACGACTCAGAGATGGGAAGACGCAGCAGTGGAGTCGCATATTGAGAGGAGTAGAAGGGTTATAACTGGTTCTGTTGCAGCGTGGGGCTACAGTTTGTGGAGAATAACAGGAGGTGTAGAGGGGTGGAGGGATAGCCTGGCCTGCGGTGGGGTAGCGCTTCGCAGCGATGCATGCTAAGCAGAGCCGCTAGCCACCGGAGGCCGGACTAGGCGGTCCCGGCGACGCTGGAGGAAGAAGACGAGAGATTGAAGGTGCATGTCGGCCGTTGGATATAAATCCAATGGTTGTGGATGTCACAATCATTTGTTGACCAAGTTGACAATGCCCTGCGTAGGCTTCGACCTATTGGCCCACATGTCAGCCTGCAAAAATGTGGCATATAATTAACCCATGTTTTCTAGAATGTACGGTCCATTTACTGGGCTGGGTGAACAAATAATTTCGCATCTATCAGGCCCATTTGTATTTTCTAAGAAATCCCAGCCCATTTGCACTTCCTTGAAATACACGAATTAGTTGGGCTCGTTATTATATATAATGTTATGTTAGAAGGAGCAATTAATATCAAAGAATAAACCAGAGAGGCACATTTTTTATATATATAATTAACAAATTAGCGAGTTATTGCTCAAAATAAAAATGAGCGCGTTATTATTAAATTGGTCCTTAAAATCTTCGCAAGCTTTTGTACGCAATCACCAGGATTTTCCTTGCATGTGAGTCAAAAACAACCAGGATTTTCCTTGCCAACTTCTGTTCAACATTTACTTTTATAAGTTAATAACACGTGGGATGTTTTTATAATATATATATATATATATATATATGTCTCTATAAGATATACGATAATAGTAATAATATAAATATATATAATGTGGTTAGAAGTGAAAACATAAATTGGACACAGCATTATTATTATTATATATAGATAAAAAGAACAGAGACCTGCGTTTTATTAAAAAATTACATTGGCTGCCGATCTTTAAAAATAAGTTGAAACCACTGTCTCCGTATGTCGTGGGCTACGCATGTTAAAATACAAAACCTAGGCCTAGTTGATACTTGTTTGCCCTCTAGAAAAAATGATATCAGATCCTCGAGCGAAATGGATTAAAGAGGGGGCCGGCGGCACGACTGAAGAAGCACATCAGGAGCGATTTTTTCTTCTTCAGTGGATGGCTCTCGATAGCGTTTTTTTACTTGCCTCTTCACCATACAACTTGTATTTTTAGCCTCCCAGTCTGTCGTGGTGGACCAGCAGCCTATTTGCTGGGCGGGCCAACCTACAGAAACCATCACTCGATTTTTCATCAAGCCCCAAAAACAACGCAGTACTATGTTTGTTTTGAGGCCGAAAACATTACGACAGGGGTTGAGCGGGGGAGAGGGGAAGACAGAGTAATAAAAAGATTAAAAAGAGCTAATGCGCCATTGCTACCCTAACAAAGCAGGTGCAATTCTTCTCGGGAAGAAGGTGTGCCGTTGACACCCACACGTCACATACCCCATAGTAGGCATACTAACAAGTTCACACAAAAATACAACAGAAAAGGTAAACATTCGTATCAAACTCAGGTTCACAGGACACGTTCATATTCATAGCCAACATTCACTATCAACAACTCAAAAGATTCATATATACACAAGCTCAGCATATCTATGCATCCAAATGATTGATAGATCACACGACAATATTCGTACATAATTCACAAAAAGATTCAGATATACATATGTTCAGTATGTTTATGCATCCAAATGATTGAGATCACAACCAATATGATCCATGGATGAACTTTAATTACCTAGGGTACAGACTGGTAAATGGTGTTCAGTCGGAGGTACTTCTTGCTAAAATTAGTTATTGTACGAGTAAACTTTCGAGTACATAAGAGGCAGCATAGACAATCTGAACTTTGCTTGTAGGTTTATCCTCAAATAGTGGCCTCGTGTCGAGCGAGGTTTGATCAACTTGGCCACTACTTTCATCCAACTAGTTTACTGGCTCATCTTGGTCCTGTAGCTCGCCAAATTTCTACATTGCAGACGAGAAAGGAGGCGGTTGAGAAAATGAACCACCCACATTTTTTATGCAGTTCAACTGAAATGGAGCATCCCTGGCATGCAGACTGATTAAGTGCCAGATGAATATACGCGTCAACCAACTTGTCTGGAATCTTTAGACTCCATGCCATACAGTTCGCTACCATATCTGCCGATAACCAAAAGGCACAAGTTGGGACCAAAGACTAGACTATGTTCTTCTGGGCTACGCGCCAAGCAATATTTTTGGCGTTCACTCTCCTAATACTTGGGAGTTTGACAACTGGTTGACGCCGGTTGATACTCGAATGAATATAGGCACTTCTTGTCAACATTGATGCTTGTATGAGTGAACTTTGGAGTACATGGAAGCAGCATAAGTATCTGTCCATCTGATCATTTTGTGCAGTTCTACTGAAATCACCCAATGCAATGATTTTCCTCCGAGTTCAGGCTCCAAGTTACTCCTTTATAAAATCGGCAAACAGTAGCACAATACCAAATTACCAATACATGACAAGCACAATAATCAGGATAAAGACCAGTACCAACCTGTGTGAGGTAGCATATCAATTACTATTTCCTTTGACTAGAAGCCGAGATAAGCGAAGCGACTGACAGCGAAGGAAGAAAGCAAGCCGATATTAGCAACTGACAAGAAAGGACGGAAGCTGTTGAGGCAATGAAGCACCCAAAGTTTTTGTGCAGTTGCACCAAAATCGAGCATCCCTGTTGGCACATATATTGAGAGAGTGAGAGTACTATAATAGTGGGACTAGTTGATGAAACATACACTAACAAATAGAAGCACTATGCAAAGATAAAGGAGTTTCCCATGACAGTAGCACGATACAAATAGAGATGACAACAAACTAATATGGATGAAGGCCTTAGGCCCGTACCAATCTGAGAAAAAAAGCTTATTCATGTAGTCCCATAAGAGATGATAAAGCACTCACTGGAATCACTCAATAGTATATATTTTTGTGCACTTCAAATGTATGGTTGAAATAACTCTTGTTTACCAGTGCTGAGATTATATCGAAAGATTATCAAGAACTTTCAGCAGAGTTAAAGCACTGGCTGGGATACAGCTCATTGTATTGTCTTGTGTAGTTCCACTAAAATGTATGATTGGCACAACATGATCCTTGTTTGCACAAGTAGGAACAAGGTGAAACCTTCATTAGTTTAGTGAGAAAGGATAGCAAGACATTAGCATATTACTCAAACAGTAGCATCAAATTCATGATGTACAATACGCAAAACATTGCCTCATTGAACCAATGGCAATGAATTGACATGCAAAACAATAGCACTATTATGTCATGACACTAATAATATTCCCTCCCTGCTCCACCACATGATTCACCTCCATAGACAAACATACACACGTACATGATTCAGCATAGGGTCCTACTAAAGATTTGTTTAACTCCGACAGGAAAATTAGGCAGCAATAAATTAGTGGTACTTAAGTACTCCTAATTAATTAAGTGAGACAACATAAGTGGATGGGCTCCCTGGAGGATTGTCTCACATGTAAGGTAGTCATTGCCGGAGCCTTGAATGGCCTCAACTGAGGCCTCTGGCTTCAGCAAGATCGCCTTGGCACTGTTTATTCTTCTTCTTCCTCCTCTTCATGCTCTGTTTCTCTTTCTCCTCGCTAGTTGGTGAAACCAAGTACATGATTGGCCTTCTATTTCAGAATTGGTTTTGTCAGTGAGGGAGTACAAGTGTACTAGTAAAAAATAGCATTATTTTCTCATGGCAGTCGGAAAATAGAGATGAACACATGCATTAAATATCATCTTACCTAAAGGAAGGTTATGGCGCCAATATGGATGATGAGGATTGGAACACAGATCTCCCTTTGTGCAGTTCCACCGAAATGAACCAACTGTTCCATTCTGACATTCCAGTTAAACAGCACAAAAGTCACTTCTTTTAAGAAGAGTTTTGTGCAGTGCACCAAAAGGTCACAACAGCAACCAGGTGAATTGGATACCCCTGTTTGCACAAAAAGGTACAGAGGAAATAGTCAGAGTCTCAAACAATTACAGGCAAAAACATTTGGCTAAACTTGTCATGGCTTATAACAGTGGCATGGCTTCATTTTTACCAGGGACATTAGATTAAGAACAGCTAAATATTTGTTATAAGGGCATGGGACAATGGGTGCACCAGCAGTCCAGCACCATGTACGTAAATAGGGGCATAAAGTGGTGATTCATAGTTTGTTGCCCCGAGAAACAAACATCCAAGAAACATATCTGGGTTGGTCCCATTTTTGTTCACTCTAGTCACCTACTCCTATGTGTGGATAGAAAATCCAGTCCTAGTCATACCACTATGTACAGCGTTACCCCTATATTTCCCTTTTCGACCAAGAGACCAGTTGGATGACCAGTGTACTACTTTCACCCCATTTCCTTCCTATTTGTACCAAGTCCGATGTACATACTAAATTCCCCCACCCCCACTTTATTTCTTGTTTGAACCAAGTACTCCCTCCGTCCGGAATTACTTGTCATCAAAATGGATGTGTCTAGAACTAAAATACATCTAGATACATCCATTTCAATGACAAGTATTTTTGGACGAAGGGAGTACAAGTATTTCTAGATACACCCCTAAAATACATCTAGAACTAAAATACTTGTCCATGAAGTAGCTTTACCTCTAACAATAGAAGAAAAAAATAGGTGACGTTGGACCATCCGATCGAGAGGGGCTGAGAGGTAGAAAATGATGCACATGCAGCGACGTAGCAAGCTGGGGAAGTAGAGCTAAGGCGGTTTCGAACGAAGATATACCTGAAGGTCGTCGGGATGTGGATAGGTGGGCGGCGGGAGGCCGGATCCGCCCACAGGCAACGACGAAGGGATCGGAGGACCTCCTACGCCGGCACTCGGCCAGAGATAACGGTGCGGCCGGCAGTGGGTCTCCTCCCTCGCTGTCGACGACGGCCTAAACGCTGCCCCTCCTCCCCTTCACCGACGGAGGGGGATATGTCCGGATCTGTAACCAGCGGTGAGGATAGAAAGACAATGTTTTTTGAAGGGAGAAAGACAATGTTACCACCCCTATCTTGTTTAGATCTGGAGAGGATGAGAGTGTGTGAATAGAGCAACCCTAGGAAGCAAGTGCAGAGGCTCCGGCCTATATATATGTAGTGTGGTAGTTTGCCTTTTTCACTCCATAAAAACAATCGTTTAAAATTGTGTACTACATGCCAGGTCACGGTTTTTTTAGTTGTTGATTGTTTTTTGAGATAGCTACCCGCTTATTCCAAGTGGTGTTACGGTGTGCCACGTCGCACTTTGTATCGTTCAAGTCTAGTACTACAAGTCCCTCCATTAAATGAACAACCACCCCCTCGTAAAAATTGTGAACAAGCCCACGGCTAAAATTAGTGGAAACGTGGGTTGCCCCAACATGCATTATTATTTATATTTTTCTACTCCCTCCATTCCTAAATGTAAGTCTTTTTTATTAGCCACACCTAAGACAAGAATTTTTTTTATTAGCAGTGAACCCCACATGTCATAGACACAAAAATTGTGGCAAGATTCCCTCAGGCAAGCCAAAGTGTGTCTAATAATTTGAGCAACTCAAGTTAGGAAAGTGTGGCAAGTTTGGGAAAAATAATGTGGCAACATACGACAAACATAGTCACAATCCAAACAGCCCCGCAATTTTTTGTGACATGCATGAAAATTTGGTTAGTTAAATTTATAGTCAAAATTTGGCAAGGTGCATCAAATCAACACATGCAAGTATCAAAAGGAAAGTCACGGCATGCATGCATCGTTGTACTCCCTCCATTTCCAAATATAAGTCTTTTTAGAGATTGCAACAAGTGACTACATACGAAGCAGAATATGTCTACATACATCCGTGTGTTGTAGTCCATTTGAAATGTGTAAAAAGACTTATATCGAGTGCAGTGCTTTGATGTGTCGTGTCAACTCGTACAAGACCGAGAAATTTGATTACTACAACACCCTTTCCCTCGCGGACTGAGCTTCGGTGCCTTAACTGCACCTGCCTTTGGCTGCATGACAGGAGGGCCAACCACTTGTTGGGCCCACCTTTCATAGACGCAAAGGCAGGAGCAGTAAGTAGAAGCTTTCACTACACACTATCCCCCCTGCACAAGGTGGACGGACATGCAGCAGTGGATTCGATACTGTAGAAGTAGGAGTAACATCATTGTTCGTCTTCTAGAAGAGGCGAAGAGCCAAGCGCAACCCGAACGTGGCAGTTGCGAACGCTTGCGTGGTGCGGTGCCTTGGAGCATGCATATAGTAGCCAGGCTCTTGCATGAGACAAAATTGCTATTTGATCCCACTATTGTAGTACTAGTACTTGCTACTCCCTCTGTCTAGGTGAGTAAGTCGTTGAATTTGTAGTTAAGCTTCCCTCATTGAATTGTTTAACAATTAAACTCCATCATCCATTGGTTGATACTCATTCTGCATAGGTCCACGCGCTTAGCACTGTTTCATCCTGGGGTCACCAATGTTTATTTGCTAATTAATAGCATTACATGCAATGAACTAGCCACTGCAAGTCATTAAAAGCATGCACACCTCTCATCTCTTATTGGTTGATATGTCAAGAAACAAGAAACAAGGTAGAAGTTAATGCATCGCGCCTAAGTGTTTTGGGACTATTTGGTTTTCGTAAGATGACTTACACACCTAGACAGAGGGAGTAGTATAGCCCTGTAAACCGGAAAGGAGTACCTTTCTAGAGATTTCAACAAGTGACTAGGCTACACCGCAAGCAGTACTCCCTCCCTTCCGGTTTATAGGGCTCAAATCTCAAATCTCATGAACTAAGGCATTTTGCGATTGGAGGAATGTATCTCATACTTTACAAAACTACCCTAATTAAAGTCATGTATTAATTACATAGTTCTCTCGTTTTCCTCTCCACCTTGGTCGCGGTGCACAATATTGAGCACTCCTATATGACTAGCCTCTCTATCTACATGTTGGACATCAGACTAGCCACAGTGGGAGTAACTTCAGTAGTAACATCGAGTCCAACTTAGCAAATTTGCTTATGTGTCAGTGAGTTAATGAGGAAAGAGGTAGTTTGAGTAACTTAGCTAGTTACTGTAACATCACATGTCCCAATGCAATATGAGTCTATAACCTAATAAATAAAGCTTTGCATGTTACCACACTTATGTTACTACCCACTATGAAGGTAGTAATATAGTCTAGGGATATGTGTATGTTCTAGTGTATGTTACTCCCCACTGTGGCTAGTCTCAAAGCATCCGGATCCGCGTGCCATCCACCAAATCACAGCGAGGTGCTATAGTCGACTCACCTGTCACCCCGGTGTGGCCGTCATGACCCGTCTTATCACAAAACCCACATCTTTACCAGCAGTGGTAAGGTGGCCTCCAAGTTGGACTGGACAAAGCAACCATCATTTCACTGGAACGCTCGTTGAAGCCCTTTCTTCCCTTTCTTGAAGAAAACCTCACTCTAGGCTACTCACTTCTGCCATTTTTCTTCTGTACCGATGAAGGAAAGGTGGGCGAATCAGTTATGTTGCAATATTTTCATTCCAATAATCTTCTTTTTGCGAAGCACCGACCGATTCTCACATCCTATTATTTTCCCGTTTTCATTGCGATCGTGGTTTCCTTTTGGTTGCGTTTTGTTTGTCAGTTCATTGATGGATCCTGGAGCACTAGGCAAAGAGTTTCCGGCGGACAACCCACTGGAGACAGCGATCTCCAGGAAGAGAGCACCGACCAACGAGTTGACCATGTTGGCAGGCCAACCCATGGAGACAAAGAACTCCAAGAAACAAGCACTGGCCAAAGATTTGACGACGTTGGTGGATGAACTCCTAAAAGAAAGTTGGAAGAATAGCAAGGGCCCCATCGTGCCTACCCCAGAAACTCTGATGGCCACCTATGTGAGGCTCAAGGCCGAGTTTGAGGAGATAGTCGCCATTGAGAAGCAGTATTCCCATGGCAAGGTGATGGCCCCCATCGAGGACGAGGAGATGGCCCCTGGAGGGATGAGATCCCCCGGTGAGCTGCACAAGGTAAAAAATAATGGCTTATTACCATAGTTGTGGTTTTTGATTATTTGCAATTTTCTTGCTAATATGTTAGGGTTGTGCAGGTGTCGGTGGACGTCCTTGATGATTTCGATGTCGCGGCCCATCCTGTTGGCATCTCCCCGGAGATCGATTCCGATGCCGCTGTCGATCCTGTGGACATCGCACCAGAGATCGATTCTGATGTCGCCGTCAGTCCTGTGGACATCGCCTCAGAGATTGATTCACATGCCAATGTCCGTGTTGTGGTCATTGCGTGAGAGATCTATGACAAGAAATAGTTAGTCGCGCTAATCCTTCAGGGTAGTTTGCATTGCCCTGTGTTTAATTACCAGAACGATGCGTGTTATCAAACCATCTTAGGGCTAGTGCACTATCTTGTGTGGGCGGTACTTGCTACTTTTGTTTGATAGTGAATCATGCAAACCCTCTCCGAGTTATGGAAACAGATGTATCCTCGCCAACTTTTGATGTAATAAATATGTCATGCTTAAATGTAAGTTTGAATTGTTTATCATATCAGCAGGGCTTGTTTGATGATTCTTGGTGTTAGTAGGCTAGCTACTGTGCGAGCTATAGTACTTGCAAAACACTCACTGAAGAGAAATGTTGGGGATAATGAGCTCGTGGTATGCTTATACTTATCCGTCGTCGATCGACCAATAGCCTTAGCTCCTAAAATTGTAGGCTTAGCGATCGATTAGACAATAGTCGACACGGATACATTCAGGCCTCATTTGGTTCATAGGGTAGGAAAATCGTAGCAAAAGTACAGAGATGTACAACACAAAATCATATCAGTGCAGAGACGTACTCCCTCCGTTCCAAAATAGATGACCTAGGCAGGCTAGTTTGGCCTAGTGGGTTTCAGTGATATGACATGGTACAGTGCCGCCCAGTCTTCGCGTGTGGTAGCAGTATTGCGGGTACAGTAAGTTTTCTTGAAGAAGCGGAATTCAACGAAGTCATGATGGTTCCTTCGTCTGAACAACTTACATGGGAATGGTTGGGCCTGCGATACGACCGGGATAGACCAGGATAACTTTCTGCATGGCAGGTGGACCAGGATGGTCGACGTCCCACATGTCGGCGAATGGAAGTATTCTTTCCGATATAGAGGAAGAGCAACGAGTATTCATTGTTTATTTTTTATGGAAGCTATTGTCTCCACTATTACGAAGGAGCAGTGTGAAACACGGCAGCCCAGTGAACTTGGCATGTGCACCACTCCCTCCTTCCTCATGTAATGCTACCATACTGTTGACTATAAGGTTACAACTCTTTCTCACTTTCTCTCTATCTATTTCCTCTCAAATGTTTTTTACCTTTCTTTTTTAGACACAATTGTTTTTATGCCTTTTTTAGAATTATTTTTTTATACCTAGGAGCACGTGTAGAGATGGGCTCTTCAGAGCCCACTCCTTGACTTTGTCAATGCCTCTCTCTCCTCCACATAAGCGGGCTTATAGCCCAGTTTTTTAGTACTTGCTATGCATGCATGCGGCGGGCAGCTGGCGTCTTGAGGGGCCAGGGCGGTCAGAGCGGGGCTCCGGAAGCGGTCCGGACTCCAGCATGGCCCACCTCACATTATCACCATATATTTCTTGGAGTCCGTGCGGGACGGGCTGGCGATCTCTTCTCCCTCCTTCGTTTCTCTCTTCTCAGCCGACGCCCGCGAGCGATTAGATTTCGGCTATCGACGGTTTATTCAATTACAGTCCCACATGTCAGTGAAATTGCAAGACAACGTGTGTCCCCTCTGGTGAGCAGCGTGCAAGCCGGACTGTCGGGGGTGCGACGCGTACGAGTCGTAAGTGTGCTGCCTTTTCCTTTAGAACTTGCGAAGCGTAACATTTTCGCGCGATCGATCGATAGAAATCCAGAACAAAATGACGAGGGCGGTGCTTTCCCGCTCATTAGGCGGGCTAGTTTGAGTGATATGACGTGCTACAGTGTCGTCCACTTGCTCCATTTTTATGTAAGAAAGAGTTTACACTCTTACGCGGGAGGAGTGCGAAACACCGTGGATTTGATTTTGATCGAGGGATAACTGTTCCATGCCAAATAATGGAGCGCTGTTAGCGATTATAGCATGATAGTTAGGGCATCTCCAGGGCTGGCCCACAAATTTACACCGGCATCTATCTGAGGACACTGATGGATGCCATCCGATGCTGCATGCATACCTTTCGACAACTATATGACCTAACCGGACGAAATTCGTGCAAACAAAGCAAATTTCAAATTAACTGGATGAAATTCGTTACATTTCGAAAACTTTTCCTACAAACTGGATGAAATTCATTTACATATTTCGGACAAACCGTACTAAGACCTACTGTAAACCTAATCTAAACGATCGTCGGCGCCCGACCACCATGTCCGGCCATGAACCCGAGAAACCCGACCATTGCCTTTGCCTCCTGCTCATCCGCCACGATGACCTCCTCCTCCAGAGCACAAGGTTCTGAAGATTTCCGCCTCCACATCACCGTCAAGCGGCTAATCGGCCGCCGATGTTTTCCCCACCAAACTTGGCGTCGACTGAGTGGAGTAGCGATGGCCTTCCTGGGACCAGAGCGGCGGCGACCTACCGTGTACTACTCTTCCTCTCTGCCGGCTGCGCCCGCGCACACGCACCGACTTCATGGTCGTGGCAGCGGAGGGCGGCCGGGGGGTGCCGGTGATCTCCTTCGTTTGCTCCTACGACAGTACGTCAAAGAGAGCTTTGGAGCGCGCCCGGAGCGGAGCCGCCGACGTCCCTTGTCTGCTCCTGCGACAATATGTCCAAGAGAGCTTCGGAGCGCCAGGAGGCCATGTTTGGAGTGGTGCCGACAGAAGGAAGGGACCGGAGGAGAATAAGTGTGGGTCTTTGGCTATAGCTGGGAGCTGGGGCTCAAGTTAATATAGCGGGCGAACGGCAATGAGCCGCGGCAGACGGATGGACAACTGGCGCCGGAGTAGGTTCGTCGGGCGTGAATGCTGATGCTGCTTCAGTGACTTAACTGCAAATGCGTTAGGTTACTGACATGTGGGCCCAATGGGCATCTGGCCCGCATGTCAGTGACACACCAATTGCACCTGCAGTTAAGTCTGGTGAATGCGGCATTGACGTTCTGGAGAGACGGTGACCGTTTCAGGCGGGAAGCGCACGCTAGCGATGGAAGGGGTTTCGGTAGGCCAGGGCGGTCAAACGCTGGCGTGGTGGTAAAGTGTGAACTCATGAATGACGAGCCATTGAAGCATATGCGGCACGTATTGACAACCGTTCTTGTCGCTAGCTAGCCTTCGACGACCACCATAGACACCACAAAACCATGCATAACTTATGAATAATGGACGAATCGATCAGGCACACACTCCTATGCAGTGGCACTAAGATCGGTCGCTCACGATAGTACATACTCTATACCATACTACCATAGTACCCTCTCTAGCTACGCTGTTTTATAGATTGTCGTTGTGATGGACGATATACATGAGCAAGGCGCTCTGAGTATGACTGTTGGTGTTGAGCCAGGTGAATACATGCTCGGTGTTCGCGTAGGCCTCCACCAAGCGTCTAAACAGTAATGTCAGGCACCGCCGGGGCGCGCAGGTGATGGGCTCGCCATTTGCGTTGCGCCATGAGAAGGACTTTGATTTAGAGGGCGACTGTCAGTGTCAAAACCGGCGGATCTCGGGTAGGGGGTCCCGATCTGTGCGTCTTAGGCTGATATAACAGGAAGCAAGGGACACAATGTTTACCCAGGTCCGGGCCCTCTCGATGGAGGTAAAACCCTACTTCCTGTTTGATTAATATTGAAGATATGAGTAGTACAAGAGTAGATCTACCACGAGATCGTAGAGGCTAAACCATAAGAGCTAGCCTATGATGGTATGATTGTAATTGTGATCGGCCTTCTAAGGACCATCCTCTCCGGTTTATATAGACACCGGAGAGGGCTAGGGTTTACATGGAGTCGGTTACAAGGAAGGAAACATAATATCCTGATCGCCAAGCTTGTCATCCACGCAAAGGAGAGTCCCATCCGGACACGGGCCGAAGTCTTGAGTCTTGTATCTTCACGCTTCAATAGTCCGGATGATGTATATAGTCCGGCTGTCCGGATACCCCCTAATCCAGGACTCACTCAGTGTTGGCATTCTAGGAACGGGGGTACCCAGACTTGCCTGCCTGCAGCCTGTAGCGTGGCTCAAGGGGTGGCCCAGTACGGCCCATCTTCATCAACACAAGCTCAAGACCCTCGCGAGGGGCCAAACCTCGTGGGGCGGACGACAGGAAGCTTCCTCAGGCACGACCTCATTAGGCTGGCTCGCGAGGAGGCGGAGAGATCAAGGCAGGGTACCTCACGAGGTGCCCGTGACGCAAGCCATGACGACCAAGCCAGGCGGGTGCCAGGCGGGCACCGACCCGCGCAGAGTCCTTGTTTCCTCTTTGGTGCAAAGGGAGCAAGCGCAGGCAAGAGTATCAAGCAAAGGCAACCATTTCGGTGCAACAAGACCAAGACCAACAGAACGGCAGGATGGAGGTCATCGTGGAGCCCAAGCCGGCGTCACCGCCAGAGTCTTTGGCAGGCGAGGACCGACTTTAGTCAGGATAAGTGTACTAGATGTTCCCCTTCAAAATGGCCAATTGTTGGCGCCCTTCCCGCTCAATATTTGGGAAGAGGCCCAGGGCCTCGCTCTATAAATAGGACTAGCCACTCTCAAGGCAGGGGATCGAGCAGTTGAACCCTAGCCAGAACCACCAATGCAAGAACACCCCTCGCGAGGCAGTTCTTCCTTGTATTGTTCATCATTAGCCCCTGAGGCAATCCACCACACCACAAACTAGAGTAGGGTATTACACCATAATGGTGGCCCAAACTAGTATGAACCTCGTGTCTGATGTGTTGTTCTTCGTGTAGTTTAGATCCTTGCGAGGCGATGAGACATAGGTAGGTAGGAGGTGCGATCTCCGTGTGCACCCCAGAGTTCAAACCTAGAGGGTCTGCCGGGACCTGAAATCCGACATTTGGCGCGCCAGGTAGGGGTGCACTCGAATCTGCCTTCCGCTGCCCTGTTTTTCGCCGCCCATCGCATCCATGTCAGACGCTCGTCGAGCCCGCGCCGAGCGCCGGGCCGCCCTCGCCACTCGCGTCGCCGAGACGGTCCCCGTCGGCGGGTGCCGCCGTCGTTCCCTGTCGCCTGCCGTCAATGCCGCCACCGGCCCGGCAGGGAACGAGCAGCAAGCGTCGTCTCTGCATCCTTCGGTGCGGCGAGAAGGCCGCACCGCCACCCCGTCGCTGACTCCAGCCGGTTCCTCGTCCCACGCCCGTCGCGCTCCTGCGGACGCGCACGCCGCGCTGCTCCTGGCGCGGGAACTCCTGCACTACCATCCCGTCGACGACCTCTACGATGAGTGGCTCGCCTGCATCACTGAGCTCGTCAGTGCCGCTGAGGGCTCCCCTGCTCCATCCCTCGCGCTGCACCGCGCCCCGCCTTGCGCGGGCAAGGAAGCTCCGGGGGCGCCTCAACCGCCTCTCCCTCAAGAAGGTGCCTTGGCCCCAAGGCGCGTGGCCCCTGGACGGAATCCGCTCCGTCCGGCACCAGACCAGCAAGAGAAGAGCTGCCAAGAGATCCTTCGTCCCCAAGAAGCTGCCCGGGCGCTCCTCGTGCCGGCCCGTCACAACCGTGCTCCTGCTTAAGCGCGCCAAGACCCCGCGCTGCTCCTGGCGGCAGTGCACGGAGACTTCCAATATCAAGCCCTCCGTCACCCAAGACCTCCCGTGGCCACTGCAGGCTGCCGCGCCTTCACCGCCGAGCTGCGTGGCGTGGCCTAGCCGGGCAAGTTCAAGCCAGATTTGCCCCCACGCTACAACGGCACGGCCGACCCTGCGAAGTTCCTCCAGCTCCATGAGCTGGGCATCAAAGCCGCCAACGGGGACGAGAAGGTCATGGCGAACTGGTTCCCCATGGCGCTCAAAGATGGTGCCCGCACTTGGCTCCTGAACCTGGCTCCTGGCACGATTTCCTCCTGGGATGAGATGCGCACCCGATTCATCACCAATTTCCAAGGCACACGCGACCGCCCCCGGCCATGAGCGACTTGCACTGCATCAAGCAGCAGCCAGGAGAGACCCTGCAAAAGTTCATCCAGCGTTTCAACAATGCTCGCCTTAAGATCCCCAGGGTGTCTGAGGAGGCCATCATCTCAGCCTTCTCCAACGGTGTGCGAGACGTCAAGATGAAAGAAGAGCTTGTGATCCATGAAGACCTGTACAACTCCCTTGAGCTACTCAACTTGGCAACCAAGTGCGCTAGGGCTGAGGAAGGACGCCTTTCCCTCCTCAAGCTGCCGGCTGCCGACCCAGAAGAGAAGAGGCCCAAGGTCAAGGACGTGAAGCGCAAGGGGGTGGCCGTGCTTGCAGCAGAGCCGGACACCAAGCGGGGAAGGGATCAGCCTGAGTCATCCAAAGGCAGCCGGTACTGCGTGTACCATGACCTCCACACCCACAACACCAACGAATGCCAAGAGTTCAGGGCCGTGCGGGACGTGCGCGCCGGCCGACGCCCCAAGCGCAACGATCGAGGCTATGGCCGAGGAGGAGGAAGAGGTGTAGGATGATGGGAAGACCGTGGCCCTCGCCAAGGGTGGCGCGACCGACCTCACGAGGACCGCTGGCAGGATCAGCCTCGCGAGGGAGGCTGGAGGGATCAACCTCGCGGGGATCGTCCGCAAGGCAACGCGGGCCTCCCTCCTCTGCCACCACGGCCAAGGAGGAACGAAGACCATCATCAGGACGAGGGGCTGGGGGCTTCCAGGAGCCGCGCGCAATCGCTTGCATCTTGGGCGGAGCTCAAGCCCCAGACTCTCAGCGCATCTTCAAGCAGTTCGCTCGCGAAGTGAATGCAGTCCTCCCCAAGCTCGAAGCCACACGCCCCCTCAGGTGGTCAGCATGCACCATCACTTTCAGCTCAGCGGATCAGCTCAAGTGCGCAGCCACAGCTGGAGTCCTCCCGATGCTTTGCTCCCCGATCATCAGCAATGTGCAAGTCACCAGGACCCTCATCGATGGCGGGGCAGGGCTCAATGTCCTGTCCGTCGAGACATTCAACAATCTCCAAGTGCCATACAACCAGCTTCAGCCAACCAAGCCTTTCTCAGGAGTCACTGATGGTTCCACAGTCCCGATAGGGCAGGTTCGCCTTCCTGTCACCTTTGGGAAGCGCGACAACTACTACACTGAGCTCATTGACTTAGACGTCGCGCACATCCGCCTGCCGTACAATGCCATCCTCGGGTACCCAGCTCTGGCCAAGTTCATGGTCGTGACTCATCATGGTTACAATGTCCTCAAGATGCTAGGAAGCGGTGGAGTCATCACAGTGCCTTGTGAAGAGAGAGACGCAGTTTGTTCTTTGGAGCGTGCTTTCAAGCCGCATCAATTGAAGACCCAGATCACAGGAGCGGAAGGCTTCCCGAGGTAGTCCCTAAGAAGAAGAAGGCGTCGCCTGGTCAGAACCCTCGGGAGGCAAGCCCCTCAGAGTCCGCACCCGTTCCAAGGGCGCCTCCTTCTGTCGCATAGGAAGGCGCGCCCAACGCCCTCCTCGAGCAAGGCTCGGGGGCTCTCACCTGGAGGGCCATCGACTTTGCTAAGATCATGAGGGAGGCGCTCGGGCACCACTTGGAGGCGTGTTTCAAAGCACATTTCCCTCAGGCAGGAGCGAGGCAAGGAGGGCCAAACCCTTGGGAGTTCGTCAGCGAGATTATTCAGGAGCTACTGGAGTCAAGAGTCATAAGTGGCAGCCGCCGCTTACCCGCCGTAGCTCCCCATCCGGGCGAGGATGGTGGGCTGCGCGTCTGCATCGACATACCAGGGCTCAACCGAGTCGCCTCTCAGGAGCGCCTCTGGCCCTCACACGTGGGACGCTGCGAAGGTCCACCCCACAGCTATGTTCGCATGCCTATGGCTTGCCGAACGCGGCTGCTGTGCGCCAGCGCCTCATGAGGAGCATCCTGGAGGACCAGGCGGCCAGGCGTTTCGCAGTGCTGGCAGAGATGGAGATGGTCCGCGAGGAGCCACCAGCGCCTCCGGAGCCTCCCGAGGCTCCTGGGCTTGGGGGCTCATGAAGATTGGCTTCCGCAGCACACGACGTCGCTACTTCAGCATCCCTTCATCTTCAACACCATCAGGTGACATCTTTCGAGTTTCATTTTCAGCTGGGAGCGCCCTCAGGGCTGCATCATTCCCAGGCCACGTGGGTCCGTCCCTGCAGCATGTATCCCTTTTGTTCATGTCTTTAGGTTACTTTGTTGGGGGCGCCCCTCGGGCTGCATCATCCCCAAGCCACTCGGGCCTGACCCAGCGGTGTTTGCCTTTTTCTACATCTTCTAAATGGATTTGCTCCTTCATGCTTAACGTGCCCGACTTAATCGCCCGCTCGATTGACACCAACTTATGGAGCTGCTCCCTAACGGCACAACGCTTGTGCATGGGTCCATCCCTGCAACATCGACAAACCTGAGTGGCTGAGCTCTAGCCGCGGCAACCCTGCATGGCGCCACCTTCCCAGGACCTCAGTGCCCTCGTCACCCCTCCACAGCAACCAATAGTTGGCTGGCAATTATAACGGCAACTCTCGTTTTCCTTGTGATGAGCTCGCATGATCTCTTTAAGGAGCAGCATCCGGCGAGGCCTTCGCAGCGTCTCCTTCCCTCTCGTCCGCGCGAACCGCTTGCACGTTAAAGGGGGGGGCGCCTGAGCATCGCGACTCACGGGCTCTTACTAGCTCTCCAGCCCTCACCTCCTGGCCTTGTCCACGGCATCGCGACCTGGCATACCAGCGACGGCTGAGCTCGCTCGAGGGCCGAGATCCAAGGACGTAGAGCACGAAGGGGAGTAAAGGCAAGAGGGAAGAGGCTTGCGAGGACCTCGCCAGGCAACTCCTCAGCTGCCGACGCGCAAGCCTGGCGCCGTGCCAAGGAGTGGCTTCAGACTCTCGAGATAAGTCATCCTCTGGAGCTACTAGCTATCGCAACACCAACCTTGCACCTAATGCAGCCCCGTGTTGGCAATGTTGCGCTCCTTTCTCACCAAACGATGGCTGCTTGAGCGCTAAGGGGGACCTCCTGAGCATCGCGACTCAGGGGCTCTTACCGGACCTCGGGCCGCTCACCTCCTAGCCTTGACCACGGCATCATGACCTGGCATACCAGCGACAGCTGAAGCTTGCCTGGGGACCGGGACCTGTCGGCGCAGAACATCAAGTCCTCGCGAGGTTCGAAACGAAGAACTAAGCTAAAACGGAACGAGCATCTCACACTGCTTCACGACAAGGATCATATTAACAAAAGAAACTATAGGCACCTTACAAGCCCCCGCGGGGTGTGTTCTTGGTTACTCGCAGGGACAAAAGACACGAATCCTAAGGAGTCCTAACTACAGGAACCATGGCGGTAGACGCCATCATCAACAGTGGCCGCGCTAGGCCAGCGCCGACCTCATCAGATCAGTCGCGTTGACCGCCGGGCGCGCCGGCCCTACTTCGGGCATGGCGCGAGCTCGGAGGCTCGTAGCTGTCGTCGCTCGTCGCCGGAGTCAGAAGGAGCTCGGAGGAATCGCTGGACCCTTCGAGGCGCCCGCTGCCACCGGCGGAGCTGCTGGAAGGGCGGGCGGCAGGCCTGGTCTTTGCCGCTCCAGAGCTCCAGCCGCTGCCTCTGGGGCAACACTCCAGCCGGCGTCCTTCTTCGTCGAAGACCTTGAAGAGCATCAAGGAGGCGCCATCGTAATCCAGGTGGATCACGAGGGCCCCCTCCGATCGACAGACCCGGGCGATCTCGCCCCAGCCCTGGGTCATGAAGACCTTTCCTGGAGCGACGACCTCGACATCCACTTCGGTCGCAGGAGTCTGGCAGTCGGCGTGCTGCAGCCAGAGCCTGAAAGGCCCCCTTGGCAGAATCTCAAAGTCGCAGGAAGGAGGAAGGCGAATCCAGGATCGAGGAGGCATGGAGGCGTGAAGCACAAGCTCGCGGGAGGAGGCCTCGACGTGAACCCCGGGAGGAATGACGCGCGCCGCCGTGATCCACCGACGGCAACAGTGCCTCTGGCGGTGCTGCTCGGCGCATGCGCCTTCGGGACCCTCGATCCGGGCGTACAAGGGCAATGGGAATCCAGGAGGTAGCCGCTCGAACCATGGCCTCGACACCTCCTGCCGGTCACCCCCCTCTTCGAGGCGGGAGACGAGCCATTTCTTCGGCGAAAGCGGGGAAGGACCCTCTCAGGGAGTCTTCTCCTTCTCATCGGCAGAAAACCGTCGGATCGGTGCCATTGGCGTATGGTGGAGCAAGGGCGGAGAAGAATGCGGAGAACAGCCGGAGAGGGTGGACTGGAAGGGCTCTCGCCGTTCTGTACATATAGTCGAAGGAGTCCAACCGTCGGCCTCCACAATCACAGGTAATCATGACCTGCTTTCCATGCAGGGACTTGTCAATTCGTGAAGTTGCTGAGGCGTCGAGGGGAAGCAGGGACGCCCACGTCCAATCAACCGCCACGCGGCGCCCAAGGCCGCGGGCTGTTGGGGCCTGCGGTGCTTCGCACTTGCCCCTTTGCTTCTCGGCTAAGCCAAGTCTAGGCGCGCCTTGGGCCCGGGGGCTACTGTCGGCGTTCTGGGAATGGGGGTACCCAGACTTGCCTGTCTGCGGCCTGCGGCATGGCTCAAGGGGTGGCCCAGTACGGCCCATCTTCATCAACACAAGCTCAAGACCCTCGTGATGGGCCAAACCTCGCGGGGCGGATGACAGGAAGCTTCCTCAGGCACGGCCTCATCAGGCTGGCTCGCGAGGAGGCAGAGAGATCAAGGCAGGGTACCTCACGAGGTGCCCGTGACGCAAGCCATGACGACCAAGCCAGGCGGGCGCCAGGCGGGCGCCGGCCCGCGCAGAGTCCTTGTTTCCTCTTTGGTGCAAAGGGAGCAAGCGCAGGCAAGAGTATCAAGCAAAGGCAACCATTTCGGTGCAACAAGACCAAGACCAGCAGAACGCCAGGATGGAGGTCATCGTGGAGCCTAAGCCGGCGTCACCGCCAGAGTCTTTGGCAGGCGAGGACCGACTTTAGTTAGGATAAGTGTACTAGATGTTCCCCTTCAAAATGGCCAATTGTTGGCGCCCTTCCCGCTCAATATTTGGGAAGAGCCCCAGGGCCTCGCTCTATAAATAGGACTAGCCACTCTCAAGGCAGGGGATCGAGCAGTTGAACCCTAGCCAGAACCACCAACGCAAGAACACCCCTCGCGAGGCAGTTCTTCCTTGTATTGTTCATCATCAGCCCCGGAGGCAATCCACCACACCATAAACTAGAGTAGGGTATTACACCACAATGGTGGCCCGAACTAGTATAAACCTCGTGTCCCCTGTGTTGTTCTTCGTGTAGTTTAGATCCTTGCGACGCGACAAGACATAGGTAGGTAGGAGGTGCGATCTCTGCATGCACCCCAGAGTTCGAACCTAGAGGGTCTGCTGGGACCCGAAATCCCACACTCAGTAGCCCCTGAACCAGGCTTCAATGACGATGAGTCCGGCGCGCAGTCTTTTCTTCGGCATTGCAAGGCGGGTTCCTCCTTCCGAATACTCCAAGTTTATTATCGAACACATAGACCGTGCCCGGATCTGCAAAATGATCTTCACATACCACCGTAGAGAGAATGATACTTCAGCTGACAACTTTTTAGACGACGTGATATGCCTTTACGGTCAGGTCATTATTCGAACCGTTTTTCCACAACCAGCCAGAGCGCGTATTGCGAGGCAGTTTCCTTGACACGTCTTGTCAAAGCAGAGATCGTGTCCCCTTATCACGGGATTCGCATCAATAGGGTATGGATAATACCACCGTGCCATCAATCGTGGCGCTTGGGAAGTAAGCGATTATCAACGGGCAAGTGGGGAGGCGCACCGCTTCTGTCTCCTCTATAAAGGGATAAGAGTTCCCCATTTTTACTCACGCCTTCTTCCTCCTCCGCCCACTCTTTCCCCCTCGAGCTCCAGCGCCCGAGTCCAAATCTTCTCCGCACAGCTAGACATGTCCGGAGCAGGAGGCAAGTGGGTGGCCTCCATCGTGAAGGAGAAGCACATCACGAATCTTCGGGCAGCCGGATACTTGGCCGCAGACATAGCGCACCGACTACCGGACGACGGGCAGGTCACTCCAACTCTGGGACACCACGAGAGGGTCGTGTTTCTCTCCCACTTCGTCCGTGGACTGGGGTTTCCACTTCACCCCTTCGTCCGTGGGCTCATGTTCTACTACGGGCTAGATTTCCATGATCTAGCCTCGAACTTTGTCCTCAACATCTCGGCGTTCATTGTCGTATGCGAGGCTTTCCTCCGCATCAAGCCTCATTTCTGTTGCAAATCTTCTGCGTGAAGCCGAAGATCGTGAGCGGTCAGCAAGCGGAGTGCGGAGGAGCCATGGTGGGCAAGATGTCTAACGTCACCTAGCTAGACGGCTCCTTTGTGGAAACTGTGAAGGGGTGGCAGTCGGGGTGGTTCTACATCACTGAGTCGCACGACGCCAATTGGGCGGCGGCCCCCGAGTTCCGATCCGGAACCCCCATGCGGCTCACCTCCTGAGAACAGAAGGGCCTGTCCTGGGGCGAATCTACAGAGCTGACCGGACTCATAAACTGCATCAAGGGCATGAAGGACAAGAACATCAAGCTTGTCAACATGATCCAGGTCATGCTCGTTCGTCGGATTCTGTCGTGCCAAAGGCGGGCATTTAATCTGTGGGAGTTCGTCCCGGCCGAACACGAGACGCTTCAGAGGCTCTACGGCATGAAGCACAAAAATGCATGGAAGGCGTTGTTCAAGGCCTCTAAAGTACCTCCTCCCATATCTGAGGACCGCAGGCTCCACGCCGCGCGGCCTCCTAGTCAGGTGAGTTCTCAGGCTACCACCGGATTCGGTTCTCCCCAATGTATTCATGGGGGAGCCTTAAATAATTGTGCATATTTATTCAGGATTATGTGGAGACAGCGGAGCAGATTGACTGTCTGGCTCCGCTGCCAGAAAGCCCAGCTAATGCTCTCCTTACGAAGATGCTGGTCCCGGCGCCCTACAAGGGGCCGGAAAAGAAGGCCGATAAGAGGGCCCCTGGGATCCGAAAGGGTCTCCGATGTAAGGTCGCGCCAGAAGCCTCGTCCGAAGACGACGAGGCACACTCCTCCCCCGAACGGGAAGAAGAAGAGGAGGAGGCCGCCCCATCCGGAAAGGACGAGGGGCCTGAGAGGGCGGACCAGGGGCCCAGGAGAGGCCCCCGGCGCAAGGCCATCATACCCTCGTCGTCCGATGACGACGAGGCAGATTCCCCGTATTGGGGGGGGAGAGGAAGGTCGCCCCAGAGGGGGAGGCTGGGACGTCCAAGAAGGGAAAGGCGTCCCTTCCGGACTACTCTGCCACCGCTGCCAATGGCGAGGAGGGGTGGCTGCCCAGGAAGAAGCCCGTAGTGCGATCGTAAGTAACCGCACTCTATCGTAATTTTGCTTCATAGTTTTGTTATAACGCCGAACTTTTATGTAGTCCGGCCAGGGTCCATCCCGAAGCATCGTCTTCGGATGGGTCCTTGAGCGATTCGGCGATGAACTCGCTCCCGACGGCCACTACTCCTCAGCCTGCAGATGACACAAAGGTGTTATCCCAAAGGCTCCAAGAGCGGGGGGAGGTGGCTCTGGAGGCGCCCCAAGGTGGCGTTCCAAACGTCGGACACGCTGGGTTCAAGATCCCCGCGGATTGTGTTGATGAGAACCGCAGTAAGCCGAACTCTCAGCCGAAAACTGTTCCGGAGCCTTCGATGGTTCCAGACTCACGGGCAGCCCCTCGTTAGGGAGGGAGGGCCGTCTGTGTCGAGGACTTCCGTTGCGCCCGAGGCGCCGGATTGTCTGCTGGAAGCGCTTCGTGGCACTTCCATAGATGAAGAGCACCGTACTCTTATGAGTGCGGTGATTCAGAAGGTTTCGTCAGCCAAGAGCGGACTAACCGAAGCCTGCACCAGCTTGCTGACAGGCTTTGAGGTAAGTAATAAAAATGTGTGAAATTACCACCCGATAGGTAGTAGCCCCTGATACTTTGTTTGGTGTTCGGAAGGAAAAACCAAACGGAGGGTCAATTATAATTCGCAGGAGTCTAACAATAAGTTTGAATGTGAATAAGCAGGTTGTGCTGCTTGCCGCTGCGGTCCGTACGGCCGAGATCGCCGGACTGAAATAGGACATGGAGCAGACGCAGGGAGAGCTCGACCTCACGAGGAGGCAGCTCGAAGAGAGCAAAGGTGAATTATTCCCCTCTCTCATATAATGAAGGATAGATAAAATTGGTTATTCTAACAATGAAGCGTCGTGATTTGATAACAGAGGCCACCACCGAAGTGGCGTCTCTCAAGAAAGCGTTGTCCGAGGCCGAACACAAAGCGGCCTTGGAACGCAAAGAGCGCGAGAAGCAAGATGCCCGAGTGGGCGAGGTACAACAAGAGCTCCAGGAGCTCGGCAAAAAGTTCGAGTCCGTGGAGCATGAGCTTAAGGCGAAAGAGGCCGAGCTTGCGAAGGCCCTTGCAAGTATAAAAGACGCCAAGGCCGAAGCCGAGAAGGCACAGCAGGAAATCCAGGAGGCCAAAAAGATAGCGGCGGGTAAGAAATTCTTTATGCAAAGCAAACATGTGGAGGAGGTGTTTCTTTTACTTACCCGAATCCGGAGCTCTCCAGGAGCATTCGCAGATCTGCCACGCAGCATATCAAACGCCGCGGAGTTCTTCCGTGCTCAGGAGGGGATCTCAACGGAGAAGCTGTTCTGGTCCTAGTATGCTGGGGCCGAACATCCAACACCTCTGAGTGACCAACTGAAGCAGTTGGTCAAACTCCACAGGGTGGCCGAAGTGGCTATGAAGGATTTCATAGTCCGGTTGTGGCCTGGTGAGCCCCTGCCCACCAGCTACTTCGGCCTGATCAAGCGGATGGTGAATGCATGTCCGCGACTGGAAGTCATCAAGCGATCCGTTTGCATTGAGGGTGCCCGCTGGGCCTTTGCCCGTGCCAAGGTGCATTGGGGCAGGCTGGAGCAGAGAAGCTGGTGAAGGACGGGCCGCCGGAGGGCAAGGCGCGTCGCTATCGGAGAAGTATTATGATGACGTTATGAAGGGTGCTCGCCTCATGGCCGATGAATGTACCAAGGACATAATTTTAGAATGAATTCACTTCTGTCATGTTTGTAATTTAAGGACGAAATTACTTGCGCTATGTAGCGCTTTTGTTATTTAAAATATTACCTTCTGTGCGGCTGTTTATAAAATTCTGAAAGTAGGCCAGTCGTCGGCTTCCGCCCCCATGTAACTAGTACGGGGGTGTTCGTGGAAAACCCGGACACTCTTTATCCAAATGTTTGGTCCCTTAAGGAGGTGTCCGGCGCAGCGAACAAGACAATCGGACTATGCAGCTTTATAACCTTCACTTAGCCATAGAAGTCTACAATTTTAAATTTTGGCGAAGCCCCTAGAATCCGGAAGGCCGAATTGGGGCGCTATATATGCCTAGATCGGACGAAGCCGAATTATTGCCTAAAGCGGAAAATCTTTAAGGATTTTAAGACCTCTCGAACAGCGACCAGCTCTCGCCACATCATGCCGGTCAGTTTTCGGCTTTCTCTACTGAGGTGCTCGTCCAGAGGAGCCGGGACACAATCGCAATAGTTCTCCCTGCGATACCTTAGCCAATATAACGGAACGTAAGGCACCAAAACAAGGGAGCCGGGCTATCCCAACTGTAGACCCAAGACATGATTCGGAGCTGATGCATATAATGCTATAAGTTCGGGGTGCCGCACTATTGAAAGTGTTCGGACTTGTCTTGCCGTATTATGGGGCGCCATAAGAAGCCCCTGGCAAACTGAACGTACCAAGGTGTACGGGTGCAATATCAAATAGACATTTGTAAGAAAAAATGCTCAAATAAGAATAATAAGCTGACGCTATATATGATCTCCCATTGATGAATAATACGTTTAAGCGTATGTTTACAATGAATGCATTAAGCGGAGATAAATAGGATTATTTGACATACCCTATCCGGGGGCAGGCTACGTACAGATAGATAAAGTAGGTATAACGATCGTAAATAGATTCCACCTGGGTATTTCCTTCTATGCGCAAAGCCTGTTACCTCCTTGGATTTCTCTCCTATGGAAGTCCGTCGATCCAGCTCTTCTGAAGAGGCTGCACTAAAGCAATGTCCTGAAAGGTGAAAGGAAAGCTTATGAAGGTATGAGGCGGTGATACCGCGTTGTTGACTGAGCCACTGCTTCGCCTTTGCCTGTGCCCATGGTATTTTGAGTGCGTAATTGTGTACGCATGGCACGAATGCTGCTTTGATGGCATTTGAGCGGAGGCCGGACTGCTAGTCGCGCTCTTGGCGTGCCTGGTGATCCTGTTGCGGGGTGCTCCGAACTCGCTTGATGGTGCTTGAGGTTGTCGTCGCTGGATTGGTGGTTTGCCGGAGGAGGCCGCATTGTACTTCTGCCGCGATGGCTGCAGTGTGCTCTTCTGTACGAAGAGAGCGGTCCATGTTTCTGTTGACTATTATGACCCTGCGTGGGCCTGTCATCTTGAGCTTGAGGTATGCATAGTGTGGTACCGCATTGAATCTAGCGAATGCGGTTCGTCCGAGCAGTGCGTGGTAACCACTGCGAAAAGGGACGATATCGAAGATTAACTCCTCGCTTCGGAAGTTATCCGGAGATCCAAAGACCACTTCCCATGTTATAGAGCCCGTACAGCGGGCCTCTACTCCAGGAATTACACCTTTAAAGGTGGTTTTGGTAGGCTTATCCTTGAAGGGTCGATGCCCATTTTGCGCACTGTGTCCTGATAAAGCAGGTTCAGGCTGCTGCCTCCGTCCATAAGGACTCTTGTGAGGTGAAATCCGTCTATGATTGGGTCTAGGACCAATGCGGCCGAGCCGCCGTGACGGATGCTTGTAGGATGATCCCTACGATCATAGGTGATCGGACAAGCTGACCATGGGTTGAGTTTGGGGACGACTGGCTCCATCGCATAGATGTCCCATAGTGTTCGCTTCTGTTCCCACTTGGGGATGGGAGTGGCGTAGATCATGTTGACCGTTTTCACTTGGGGGGAAATTTTTTCTGTCCCCCCGTGTTCGGACGCCGGGGCTCATCGTCATTGTCGCTGTGCAGCCCCTTGTCCTTGTTTTCGGCGTTTATTTTGCCGGCCTGTTTAAATACCCAGCGGTCTCTATTGGTGTGGTTGGTTGGCTTGTCCGGGGTGCCATGAATTTGGCACGAGCGCTCCAGTATACGGTCTAGATTGGACGGTCCCTGATTGTTTCTTTTGAATGGCTTCTTCCGCTGACCGGATTTGGATCCGCTGAATCCGGCATTGACTGTCGTGTCTTCGGTGTTGTCACCGTTGTTCCTCCACTTGTGTCTGTTGCGCCGTAGCTTGCCATTGTTGTCACAGACATCTGACGTGCCAGAATGTGCCGTAGTGCTGCTGCGAGCCAACCAGCTGTCCTCGCCTACGCAAAAGTGGGTCATTAGTGTCGTGAGAGCTGCCATGGACTTGGGTTTCTCCTGGCCGAGGTGTCGGGCGACCCACTCATCACGGATATTATGCTTGAAGTCCGCCAGGGCTTCGGCGTCCAGACAGTCAACTATTTGGTTCTTTTTAGTTAGGAACCGAGTCCAGAATTTGCTGGCTGATTCTCTGGGCTGTTGAGTGATGTGGCTCAGGTCATCGGCGTCCGGAGGTCGCACATATGTGCCTTGGAAGTTGTCAAGGAATGCGTCTTCCAAGTTTTCCCAACTGCCAACGGAATTTGCGGGCAGGCTGTTTAAGCTAGTGCCGCGCGGGTCCTTTGAGCTTAAGGGGAAGATACTTGATGGCATGTAGATCATCTCCGCGGGCCATGTGGATGTGGAGAAGGAAGTCTTCAATCCATACCGCGGGGTCTGTTGTGCCATCGTATGATTCGATGTTTGCGGGTTTGAACCCTTCTGGGAATTCATGATCCATCACTTCATCTGTGAAGCAGAGGGGGTGTGCGCCGCCTCTGTGTCGGGCTATGTCACGACATAGTCCGGCCAAATCAGGCTGGTTGTGTTCGGGCCGGACGGATTTACTATTAGTGTATCCGGTATGACGGTCATCGTCATGTGCTGCGGCGCGCCCCCGTGATCCGTAGATCGATCTTGGTTGTCCTGCGATGTTATCCAATCTATCACGCACGTCCTAAGTATTGCCCTAGGCTGTAGTAAACTGGCGTGGGGGTGCAGGCTGGTATTTGGGCCGATATGCCGTTTTATCCCGACCTCGAGGCGGCCCGTCAGTCGTGTGGCGCTCGAGTCCATATTCCTCGGCTGCCAGGACTTCTGTCCATCTGTTTGTGAGCAGGTCTTGATCAGCTTGAAGCTGCTGCTGCTTCTTCTTCAGGCTCCTCGCGGTGGCAATAAGCCGGCGCTTGAAGCGCTCCTGCTCCGCGGGGTCCTCAGGCACGCCGAGGCTAATCTCGTCTTCGGAGGGGGGCATGTAGTTGTCCTCCTCCGGATACCCGTCCGTCGCCTGTTCATCTGGGCTGTCTTGCCCATCTTCCTGTTCGGCCTGCTCGAAGGCGGGCTGATCGGGGTTGTATTCATCTTCGGCACCGTCCGGATTGTTTTCGTCTCCGGTGCCGGTATTGCCTTGGCGGGGCTTGGAGCGGCGCTGGCGACGCCCATGTTTTGCTTTCTTCTTGGAGGGGTTATCCTCCATTGCCTCATCGCCATTTGTTTCTTTTGGAGTGTCCACCATATATATATATATATCATATGAAGAGGTGGTTGTCCACTGCCCTATGGGCGGTGGCTCCTGTGTGTCTCCTGCATCGTCGTCCATACCGTCGATGTCTTCGGAGTCGAAGTCAAGCACATCGGTTAAATCATCGACCGTGGTAATGAAGTGGGTGGTGGGTGGGCAGCGAATTCCTTCATCGCCTGTTTCCCACTCAAGCCGGACATAGTTCGGCCCAGAGCCTCCTGACAAAGAGAGAGACTTTAATGAGTTCAGCGTGTCGCCAAAGGGCGAGTGCTGAAAGATGTCTGCAGCAGTAAACTCCATTACCAGAGCCCAACCTGGATTGGCTGGCTCGAGGGTGTGCGGACCGGAACCAACAACCAGATACGAGTCCGGTGGGGCAAGGTTACAGGCCTCCACAGAGGTGAGACCTATGTTCGGCTCCACCGCCGATGAGTATGCGGCCTGCGGGACGGGGTCCAACCCTCCATCCTTAGGCAACGCCACCTGCTCCGGATTTAGATCCGGGGCTACTGCAGGGATGATATCCCGAACATTGTCCGACAGCAGGTCTAGGCCGTGCTCGTCGTGACTGTCCGGCGCTCCTGGCACAGGCCCGGAACCGTCGAAGATCAAGTCTCCACGAATATCCGCCATGTAGTTCATGTTTCCGAACTTGACCTGGTGGCCAGGGGCGTAGATGTCGATCTTCTCCCGATGACCAAGCGAATTGGCCCGCAGTGCGAAGCCGCCAAACACAAGGATCTGTCCGAGGAGAAAAGTCTCGCCCTGGACGGTGTTGTTGGCGATTGAAGACGCCATCAAGCCTCAAAGCGATGACACAGAGGAACTCTCAATGAAAGCACCAATGTCGGTGTCAAAACCGGCGGATCTCGGGTAGGGGGTCCCGATCTGTGCATCTTAGGCTGATGGTAACATGAAGCAAGGGACACAATGTTTACCCAGGTTCGGACCCTCTCAATGGAGGTAAAACCCTACTTCCTGCTTGATTAATATTGAAGATATGAGTAGTACAAGAGTAGATCTACCACGAGATCGTTGATACTAAACCCTAAGAGCTAGCCTATGATGGTATGATTGTAATTGTGATCGGCCTTCTAAGGACCATCCTCTCCGGTTTATATAGACACCGGAGAGGGCTAGGGTTTACATGGAGTCGGTTACAAGGAAGGAAACATAATATCCGGATCGCCAAGCTTGTCTTCCACGCAAAGGAGAGTCCCATCCAGACACGGGCCAAAGTCTTGAGTCTTGTATCTTCACGCTTCAATAGTCCGGACGATGTATAAAGTTCGGCTGTCCGGATACCCCCTAATCCAGGACTCCCTCAGCGACGTGCATGCATTAGCAGGCTTTGACAGCGTGAGCGTGAGTGCCTGACGCAAAGTATTTCATTTTCATTTGGCTGACGAGGGTGCGTTGCACCGACGAGTCCGTGGTTTGATTCCCCACATACGCATAATTTTGGTTTTTACAGTATTTTTTACTCCATTGACAGGTAGGCCCGCGTAGATAGATAAAGAACACGAGCTGATGAGGCGCATGCGGACTATTTGACTGGTCAACTAGACAAATACGGAGCTATCCGCTGAGCTAGTGACCGTATAATCACCATATCTCGTATACAATGATCAAAGTGAGTTATCAAGACAAGTTCGATGACCGCCAATGCATTTTACTCGGTAATAAATGACCAGGATTGAAGGGGAATCCAATTTTCCTTCGTCTTCTGTCCTTGAACACTTGACAAACCAATGCACTATACGGTTGTTCGGCCACTCCACCCCAGAGCTCTAACCAAGTGTCGTTCATGCCACCACGCCGCACACTAAGTGGTAAGGCGGCGATGGCATCCCGCCGCGCCGAGTTCCTTGCCGCCCACGACCACACACAAAATGGTAGGGAAGCGATGGCATCCCGCCGTGCCGAGTTCATCGCCGCTCGTGACCTCACAACTATGTGGGAGGAATTTGAAGACGCCAAGGCCGAATGGGTGGTAGAGCAAGAGGCGGTCAAAGCCGCAGAGAGGGAGCGGAAAAGTTAGAAAGCACTCAAGAAAAGAGAGGCCCGCTGCCGCAAGAAAGAAAAGGACGCACGCGCTGCTGCGGAGAGGTCGGCGGAGATCCAAGCACGGTGGGGTGTCGCCGACAAAGCCGGGGAGGAGAACGATGACGTCTGGCCAGCATGTGAGAAGTAGTAGTACCAGTAGTTAGTGTGTGTGTCTGTGTCTGAGTACGAGCATGTACCAGTACTACTAGTTACTACTGTAGTTTTTAGAGCAAATTACCAGTACATTAGCCTAGACTAAATGGAAAAATTCCTATCATATGCATCAAATGGCATCTCTTTCTCTATAGGAATTGAGATGCATGTCATCTCACTTCCTATGATTTTCATATTCCTATAAAATTCCTATCCTATGAACGAAAGGAGTCCTCTGTTGGAGTAACTACGGTAGTTAGCAGTACTGCCAGTACAGTAGTTTTCTTCAAGAAGCGGAATTCAACAAAGTCATGATGGTTCCTTTGTCTGAGCAACTTCAAAGTGGGAAGTGGGCCTGTGATTTGACGGCTCATTAGTCATTGTTACTGCGGCGCGACGACCGGGGTGACTCTCCCTTGGAGTTCTGCGTGCATGGCAAGTGGACCAGGATGGTCGACGCCGCACATGTTGGCGACGGAAGTATTCTTTCCGATATCGAGGAGCAAGGAAACTGCGTGGTATAGTATCACTGTTGATTGGTTCTCAAAAAAATAGTATCACTGCTGATTTATAATTATTTTTTATTTCTGATGAATGCTAGCGTTTCAACTCTTACGACGAAGAGTGCCAAACACGGCACATGCTAGATGTCCCACACGTCGGCGAAAGGAGTGGGACATGAACAACGTGGTAGAGCCCAGCACACAAAAAACAGCGTCGTAGAGCGTCTCCACTTCTTCCACTTCTGGGTCGGAGACCACACGTAGTAGTACTTAGTGGTATGAACGATACAAAGTGCGACCTGGAGAGAAAGACACGTCTAGTTGGAAGGTCTCGGGGCATACACATAAACAAATATAAAAGTTAATATGTGCCTCCAACTAATATAGTAGTAGTAGAGTACTTAGGCACGTACTCCATAACATCATCGTGCATTGCATGTACAACATTTAGTGGTAGTACGTAGTAAGAGACAAATGCCGCCTAAGAGTTCCCTTCTCGACCTACTTTTGGGTGTTTGGTAGAGTGTATGGAGGGTGCATGAGTCCACACTAGTTTTGCACAAATATACTAGAAGCATGCATGAAGAGAGCATGCATGAAGTGGGTGTTGAGTTGAGCATGCATGAAGAGGGAACAACTATGCTGAGACGAGAACGCAACCAAACACACCCTATATGCCACGCATGTTCATACCATTTGTGCCTTTCTACTTCACTTACTGCGCTACAATACTCAGGTTCGTACGTCCACTCCTGGGTACATGTCCGTCTCGTAGTTCCAGCCCCACGTGTTCTTCATATAGATGGAATGATCCTTGCATAACATGTGCACCTTGATGCTATATGTCTTGATGTGGGCAAAAGGATGAACAAAGCTCACGTAAAAAAATAGAGTGGAAGAACATTGATTCCCGACGACCGAGAAGGAGCAAGGAACCTCGTGGTGGAGCGTCTGCACTCATAATATTTAATATTATTCAGCGATATAAAATCAACCAATCATCTCCACAGTGGACTGGAAGAGTATGAAACACGGCAGCCCAGTGTAGTTACATCATACTAGTACAGGGCTAACCCACGCTATCACCATATTTCTTGGCTTCCGTGCGACACCTATCTCTAGTAATCCAGCAGCCTGTATCAATTCTCCCTCCTCGTCTCTCTCAAAGTGCGACGGGCTGGCGTTTTTGCCGTCTATTGAGGTCGGTTAACTCATAACATGTTAGCGACATGCCAAGAGCATTCTAAAAAACATTCCTTTCACGTTCCGTTTTCAAAAATAAAAAATTCCTTTCACGTACGAATTTGACTGTATGCTTTGAGAAACTTGCATGTCCTATACTGCTCCTGTTTGGTACTCTAACTTAGCTAGAGGTTAGACTAACTCATGACTAACCCTGAACTAACTGTAGCCAAAAAGGTGTTTGGGTGACAGGGTTAGATTGCCAATAAATGCACTTGATGGAGAGAGAAAAGTGATTTTTTAGTGGTCCCAATGAGAACTATCTCCAGTTAGCTCTGTTTGGATACTCTAACTCAGTTATAGGTTAGAGTTAGATTCTAACCCTGAACTAATCCTGAACTAACTCTAGCCAAAGAGGTGTTTGGATGACAGAGTTAGATGGAGCGTGGATACGGCGAGGCGCCTTCACGGGCGTTGCGAGAGGGAAGGATAAAGAGGACAAGAAGTTTCGAGGAAGTGGGGAAGGATCTGTTGCGGGGAGAGCGAGAGAAAAATGTGTTTTTTAGTGCTCCGGAGAAGAACTAACCCAAATAAGCACCTCTTGGGTGGGTTAGATTTTTTAGATGGGTTAGATGCATCTAACCCAAACTAACCCTCCTATTTGGATACTTTTGGGTTAGTTGAGTCCAAACTAACCCAAACTAACTCTAACCCACGGATCCAAATAGGGCCTATGGCCAGTCTCGACGCAGAGCAGTCGCGTGCACCGGGAAGCGGCGCGCTCTCGGCCGTCGCGCCACTTCAAAGCCAGCGCCAGTGAGAGGTCGCCTCTGCTCTGGCCGGGCATTAATGTGGCACTGACGCTCCAGGGCGACGCTGATCGTTTCACATGGGAAGCGCGCGCTGGCAAGGGAGTATAGGTTTTGAACCGTTTCAGGTGTAGTACTGGTAGTTTGCAAAACTACTCAATTATTGCACTCGGTTTTGTAAGAAATTGTGGTAAAAACGTTACTCCATAGCCTGCTTCCCTTCTCCTTCCTCTTCCATCGCCCGCACATGTCCGCGGGAAGCGACCGGTCAACCCTTATATAGGAGTGCTAGCACAAAAAGATGCATGCATGACCACTAAAATTTCCATATTAAAGTGCCGCTCCGGCGGGAGCATGGCGTATGTTGTTACCTTCGGCCGGGCCATGGCTACCGGGCGATGGCGACCAGAGAAGAGGCGGTGGGAGGGGAATGAATGCAGCTACTGTTTGGGTTCACCTTCCAGCTTAAATAAATGCGCAGCATCACGTGTACCCGCGGGTGCACAAATTGTAACATACGTGTCTGCTTAAGTGGGCGTCACATAACTGGTGTGTGTGTGAGAGATTCTGAGAGACAGAGTGCGTGTGTGCGACTCTACTCTTCGAACATGTACTCAACCTTTTGCATCGGGATATAAGTATAATGGTATTTACTTTAGCTAGTGATTTACGTGGCCATGTTAACGTGGTTGTGTAAAAAAATGTCACTTCCTGCTCGTGATTTGTGTTATATAATTACAAGCAAGATGCTCGTGCATTGTACGTAGCATCAATATGCATTTTTTTTACAAAACACCTGTTGTGATTGACCCATGCGGGAGTAATCCCATGTGTAAAAACTAATGATATCTCGAGAATTTTATCAGAAAACTGATATCTCGAGAATGTCATCAAAAAAATGAAAGATGAGAGATAAGATGAGGAGGAGTGGAGCATGGTGGTGACTGGTGCTCGGAATGGGCGGAGGCATGGGGATGGACGGCACCGGCAGGCGGCAGCGACCAGCATGCTAGATTGTTACAGAGACTTCCTTTTTTAATTGTTGAGCAATGAGGTTGTGGGAGATAAGGATGTGGAGAGAGGTGCGGGTATCTTTTGTAAAATTATCATAGTTTGCTTTCTATCCATCAGATATAGATCAAACGGTCTGTATTACAAGATGGCAGGCACATCATCATCGCCAACTCGTTTTTTTATAAGGGTACAGATGATAAGTTTGCTGACTACTAAAGTAAAGTGGAATTTGTCCATGTTATGCAAGTAAATTAAGGTGATTGTTTATCATACGGGTAAGTTTGGATGAAGGGTGGTAGGAACAAATGCTCCGCCTAGAGCATGTGTGTGTGAGATGGAGTCTTAGTGTGTGTGTGGGGTGTGTGTGTGTGTGTGTGTGTGTGATACGTCTCCGTCGTATCTATAATTTTGATTGTTCTATGCCAATATTCTACAACTTTCATATACTTTTGGTAACTTTTTATACTATTTTTTGGGACTAACATATTGATCCAGTGCCCAGTGCCAGTTCCTGTCTGTTGCATGTTTTATTTTTCACAGAAACCCAATATCAAACGGAGTCCAAACGGGATAAAACGGACGGAGAATTATTTTGAAATATTTGTGATTTTTGGGAGGTAAAATCAACGCGAGACGATGCCTGAGGTGGCCGCGAGATATGGGCCCACGCCCACTCCAGGTGGGCGCGCCCCCCACCCTCGTGGGCCACCCGTAAGGCGGTTGATGCCCTTCTTTGGCCGCAAGATAGCTAATTTTTGGAAAAAGATCTGGGCGAAGGTTTCAATCCAATCGGAGTTACGGATCTCCGGATATAAAAGAAACGTGCCAGGGCAGAATTCGAGAACACAGAAATAGAGAGATAGATCCAATCTCGGAG
Organism: Triticum aestivum; assembly: GCF_018294505.1. Lineage (NCBI taxonomy): Eukaryota > Viridiplantae > Streptophyta > Magnoliopsida > Poales > Poaceae > Triticum > Triticum aestivum. The sequence continues at coordinate 448,647,550 of NC_057798.1, forward strand.
GGGCTCTCGCCCCTCCCACGCCATGGGAGCCAAGGACCAGAGGGGAAACCCTTCTCCCATCTAGGGAGAAGGTCAAGGAAGAAGAAGAAGAAGGGGGGCTCTCTCCCCCTTGCTTCCGGTGGTGGCAGAACGCCGCCGGAGGCCATCATCATCACCGCGATCTTCACCAACACCTCCGCCATCTTCACCAATATCTCCATCACCTTCCCCCATCTATATCCAGCGGTCCACTCTCCCGCAACCCGCTGTACCCTCTACTTGAACATGGTTCTTTGTGCTTCATATTATTTTCCAATGATGTGTTGCCATCCTATGATGTCTGAGTAGATCTTCGTTGTCCTACCGGTGATTGATGAATTTCTATGATTGGTTTAATTTGCTTGTGCTTATGTTGCTGTCTTATCATGCCCTCCGTGTCACGCAAGTGTGAGGGAGTACCATTATAGGGTGTTGCAATATGTTCATGATTCGCTTATAGTGGTTGCTTGAGTGACAGAAGCATAAACCCGAGTAAGGGGGTTGTGGTGTATGGGATAAAGGGGACTTGATGCTTTAATGCTATGGTTGGGTTTTACCTTAATGAATCTTTAGTAGTTTCAGACGCTTGCTAGAGTTCTAATCATAAGTGCATATGATCCAAGAAGAGAAAGTATGTTAGCTTATGCCTCTCCCACAAAAAACTTAGTATCGGTCTAGTAACGTAGTCAATTGCTTAGGGGCAATTTCACAACTCCTATCACCAATTTTCCACACTCGCTAAATTTACTTTATTGCATCTTTATCTAAACAGACCCTACTTTTTATTTACGTGTTCTTTATTATCTTGCAAACCTATCCTATCACACCTACAAAGTACCTCTAGTTTCATACTTGTTGTAGGTAAAGCGAACATCAAGCGTGCGTAGAGTCGTATCAGTGGCCGATAGGACTTGAGAGAGTATTTGTTCTACCTTTAGCTCCTCGTTGGGTTCGACACTCTTACTTATCGAAAGAGGCTACAACTATCCCGTATACTTGCGGGTTATCAAGACCTTTTTCTGGCGCCGTTGCCGGGGAGTCATAGCATGGGGTGAATATTCTCATGTGTGCTTGTTTGCTTTATCACTAAGTAATTTTTATTTGCTGTTCTTAGTTGTTTTCTATCTTTAGTTATGGGTAGGAAACGAAAAATACCAAAAAAATTAGTTGTACCTACTACACCAATGGTTGAAGAACCACTCAAAATCTATCACACTATTGAAGCTTTTTACTTGGATCGTCTTCGATCCCTTTGTGCTCGTGCTGAAACCCCAACTAGCTTAGTTGAGGGCAAATCTTTAGATGATCATGCTTGTTATGTGCGACACCATATATCTGAAAAGGGGAAACTATTATGGGATCAAATTCAACGTTTGCAATGTTATGCTTGGAATTTATGTGAAATATATGATGTTACCTGTTGTTCTGAAAACCCTAAGAAAAACTTTCCCTACCAATGTGAGTATATTGATAATGGAATCGTATCTTCGTATGCTAAGGGTGTTTATAATTACTATGATGTTCAACAAATTGAAGAATTTGTTTCTTTTAATGGTGCTTATGAAATTGCTTCTTTGATTGAAAAGTATGATGCTACTCTTTACAAATCTGAAAATTTTGCCATACTTGAATATTGTTATGATAATTATGCTTCTAATGCCTATGTTAAACTATATATTGAGAAATTCTCCGCTGTCCAAGAAGAGACTGATATTTTGCAGGAAGCTATGGAAGAAGAAATTGATGAAACTGTGAGCTCATTGGATGAAAAAGATGATGAGGAGAGCGAAGAACAAAAGGAGGAAGAGCGGATTGATCACCCGTGCCCACCTTCTAATGAGAGTAACTCTTCAACTCATGCATTGTTTAATTCCCCTACGTGCTTACCGAAGGATGATTGCTATGATGATTGCTACGATCCCTTGAATTTATTTGAAATATCCCTTTTTGATGATGCTTGTTTTGCTTGTGGCCAAGATGCCAATATGAAGTATGATTATGGATATGAACTTGCTATAGTTCCTTATGTTAAACATGAAATTGTTGCTATTGCACCCATGCATGATAGTCCTATTATCTTTTTGAATTCTCCAAACTACACTATATCGGAGAAGTTTGTGCTTATTAAGGATTATATTGATGGCCTGCCTTTTACCATTCCACATGATAATTTTGATAGATATAATATGCATGTGCTTTCTGCTCCTACTTGCAATTATTATGAGAGAGCAACTATATCTCCACATCTCTATGTTTCCAACATGATAGAATTGCAAGAAACTGTCTATACTATGCATTGACCTTTACTATATGTGCATGAATTGTTCTTTTATGACATGCCGATGCATAGGAAGACAGTTAGACTTCGTTGTTGCATGATATATGTTACTTTGTGCTCACTACTGAACTACAAATCATTGTTAAATAAAATTGGTTTTTATATACCTTGGGATCCGGGTGGATTCATTACTTGAGCACTAAAATGCCTAGCTTAATGGCTTTAAAGAAAGCGCTGCCAGGGAGACAACCCAAAAGTTTTAGAGAGTCATTTATTTCTGTTGAGTGCTTTTATATAGTTTAGAAACAAAAAATTAAGAGGGGAACTTAAAAACTTTTCAAAAAGGAAAGTGAAAGTGAGAAGGACAAGCATTGTTGAAGTGGGAGCTAGCCTTGAACATTGTTCATGCTCACGGAAACTTTGTGAATCTTGATTATAGAAACTTTTCATCAAAAATAATTATCCCCTTGTATAATTCCATTGTATTATAAAAATAATGTGCCAAGGTTTGCCTTTAGGATGTTTACAATGCTTGTTGGTTTGTACGGTGCAGGACAGAAACTTTGGCTATAGTGCGCGATTTTACATTTTTAACTGGAACATCAAGTGGGTCTTATTCCTTTTTCACTGTATTGCTGTACACCTTTTTTATTTTTCCTAATTTTTGTAGAATTGTTGGGGTAACAGAAGTATGGTGGATGTTCAGATTGCTACAGACTTCTGTTTTTGACAGATTCTATTTTTGATGCATAGTTTATTTGTTTTGATGAATCTATCAATTTATATTAGTGCATTAAGCCATGGAAAAGTTATATTACAGTAGACACAATGCAAAAACAAAATATGAATTGGTCTGCAACAGTACTTAGAGTGGTGATTTGCTTTATTACACTAACGGATCTTACCGAGTTTTCTGTTGAAGTTTTGTGTGGATGAAGTGTCTAAACGAGGAGGTCTAGATATGAGGAAAAGGAAGAGAGATAAGAACTCAAGCTTGGGGATGCCGAGGCACCCCAGGTAAATATTCAAGGAGACTCAAGCGTCTAAGCTTGGGGATGCCCCGGAAGGCATCCCCTCTTTCTTCAACAAGTATCAGTATGTTTTCGTATTCGTTTCGTTCGTGCGATAATGTGCAAGTCTTGGAGCGTCTTTTGCATTTAGTTTTCATTTTTATTTTATGAACCATGCTGGTATGAGATAGTCCTTGGTTGATTTATAGAATGCTCATCGCACCTCACTTATATCTTTTGAGTATGGCTTTATAGAATGCTTCATGTGCTTCACTTATATCATTTGAAGTTTGGATTGCCTGTTTCTCTTCACATAGAAAACCGCCATTTGTAGAATGCTCTTTTGCTTCACTTATATTTCTTAGAGTGTGGGCATATCTTTTGTAGAAATAATTAAACTCTCTTGCTTCACTTATATCAATTTAGAGAGATGACAGGAATTGGTCATTCACATGGTTAGTCATAAAATCCTACATAAACTTGTAGATCGCTGAATATGATATGTTTGATTCCTTGCAATAGTTTTGCGATATAAAGGTGGAGATATTAGAGTCGTGCTAGTTGAGTAATTATGAAATTGAGAAATACTTGTGTTGAGGTTTGCAAGTCCCGTAGCATGCACGTATGGTGAACCGTTATGTAACGAAGTTGGAGCATGAAGTGTTTTTCGATTGTCTTCCTTATGAGTGGCAGTCGGGGACGAGGGATGGTCTTTTCCTACCAATCTATCAACCTAGGGGCATGCGTAGTAGTACTTTGCTTTGTGGGCTAAGTAGACTTTTTCAATAAGTATATGAGTTCTTTATGACTAATGTGAGTCCATGGATATACGCACACTCACCCTTCCACTTTGCTAGCCTCTATTGTGCCGTGCAACTTTCGCCGGTATCATGAACCCATTATTTGCCTTCCTCAAAACAGCCACCATACTTACCTATTATGGCATTTCCATAGCCATTCCGAGATATATTGCCATGCAACTTTCCACCGTTCTGTTATTATGACACGTTCCATTATTGTCATATTGCTTTGCATGATCGTAAGATAGCTAGCATGATGTTTTCATGGCTTGCCCGTTTTTTGATGTCATTGCTATGCTAGATCATTGCACATCTAGATACACCGTCGGAAGCATTCATATAGAGTCATATCTTTGTTCGAGATATTGAGTTGTAATTAAATAAAAGTGTGATGATCATCATTATTAGAGCATTGCCCCAGTGAGGAAAGGATGATGGAGACTATAATTCCCCCACAAGTCAGGATGAGACTCCGAACTTTATGAAAAATAAAAGAGGACAAAAAAGCCCGGATAAAAAAAGAGGCCAAAGAAGCCCACCAATATATATATATATAATAAAAATAAAAAAAATAAAAAAATGAGAGAAAAAGAGAGAAGTGGCAATGTTACTATCCTTTTTACCACACTTGTGCTTCAGAGTAGCACCATGTTCTTTATAGAGAGAGTCTCCTATGCTTTCACTTTCATATACTAGTGGAAATTTTTCATTATAGAACTTGGCTTGTATATACCAATGATGGGCTTCCTCAAAATGCCCTAGGTCTTCGTGAGCAAGCAAGTTGGATGCACACCCACTTAGTTCCTTTTGTTGAGCTTTTATATATTTATAGCTCTAGTGCATCCGTTGCATGGCAATCCCTACTCACTCACATTGATATCTATTGATGGGCATCCCCATAGCCCGTTGATACGCCTAATTGATGTGAGACTATCTTCTCCCTTTTTGTCCTCACAGCCACCACCATATACCACCATAGTGCTATGTCCATGGCTTGCGCTCATGTATTGCGTAAGAGTTGAAAAAGCTGAAGCACGTTAAAAAGTATGAACCAATTGCTCGGCTCGTCATCGGGGTTGTGCATCATTTGAATGCTTTGTGTGATGAAGATGGAGCATAGCCAGACTATATGATTTTGTAGGGATGAGCTTTCTCTGGCTATGTTATTTCGATAAGACATAATTGCTTGGTTGGTATGCTTGAAGTATTATTGTTTTTATGTCAAAAGATAGACTATTGCCAATCACTCGTGTCTTAATATTCATGCCATGATTAGACATATGATCAAGATTATGCTAGGTAGCATTCCACATCAAAAATTATCTTTTTTATCATTTACCTACTCGAGGAAGAGCAGGAATTAAGCTTGGTGATGCTGATACGTCTCCATCGTATCTATAATTTTTGATTGTTACATGCCAATGTTCTACAACTTTCATATACTTTTGGCAACTTTTTATACTATTTTTTGGGACTAACATATTGATCCAGTGCCCAATGCCAGTTCCTGTCTGTTGCATGTTTTATGTTTCGCAGAAACCCAATATCAAACGGAGTTCAAACGGGATAAAAACGGACGGAGAATTATTTTGGAATATTTGTGATTTTTGGGAGGTAAAATCAACGCGAGACGGTGCCCGGGGTGGCCACGAGATAGGGGCCCACGCCCACTCCAGGTGGGCGCCCCCCCCCCCACCCTCATGCGCCACCCGTAAGGCGGTTGATGCCCTTCTTTGGCTGAAAGATAGCTAGTTTTTGGAAAAAGATCTGCGCGAAGGTTTCAATCCAATCGGAGTTACGGATCTCCAGATATAAAAGAAACGGTGCGAGGGCAGAATTCGAGAACGCAGAAACGGAGAGATAGATCCAATCTCGAAGGGGCTCTCGCCCCTCCCACGCCATGGGAGCCAAGGACCAGAGGGGAAACCCTTCTCCCATCTAGGGAGAAGGTCAAGGAAGAAGAATAAGAAGGAGGTGCGACGCCCGGATAATTAAGCTACAGTAAACCTTTACTAATGATGCCACGTCACCTCGGTTACTGTTGATAAACTCGCATTAGTTCAAAACGATTCAAATTCAAATTTAAAATATAGGCAAACAACAAAAGTTTTCAAACTTTAAAACTAAAATGTTCAAGTTGTAGAAAATAAATCATAAATAATATTGATACAGAAACCACATTTTTGCAAAGTGTTTAGATGCACTAAGGTAATTAAAGCAGCAACAAAACATTTAATTTAATACCTTTTTCAATTATAAAATATTAAACTATTTTATTTAGCTGTCCAAATTAATGTGGCAGTGTTGTATTCCTAAATACTAATTTAGGTGTTGAAATTAAATTTTACAAAAACTAAAATAAATTAATTATTAAAAGAAACAGAAAAGAAAATTATGAAAATACAAAAGGAAAAAGCAAAACAAAAAAACAAAAAAGGAAACCCCCCTGGGCCGTGGCCCAACTGGGCCAAACCCCCCAGGCCCAGCCGGCCGGCCCATCCCGCGCTCCTTAACCCCCCACTCCTCACCCGGTCCATCCACCGACACCCACACCCTCCTCGAAAATATCTCGACCCCTCCCCTCTCTCCCCCGATTGGATCGGGATCGAGAGGAGGAGGACCCCGACGCTGCGCCCCGTCGCCGTCCGTCGCCGCCAGGACCGCGCCGCCGCCCGGAGCTCGCCGCCCCACGCCAGGACGCCGCCACCTCGCCGTCCTTCCTCCACTCCGTCGCTCGTCCCCGTCGGCCTCCCCAAACTTCCCCGAGCCCGCTGCCCGTTCCCTACTCCCCCTTGTGAGCACCTCCCCTCCTCTCTGTCCCGCACTCCGTCCCGCCTGCGATCACCGCCCCGTTCATGCCCGATGCGTGCTCGCCGCGCATGCACGCTCCCCTCTTCCCCCTTCCCGCCCCCCTGTCCGCCTTGGCCGGCGCTCTCCTCCGCCCCGACCGGTGCCCGGGGCCAACCGGGGGATCACCCGCGCCCACCTCCCCTGCTCTTGCGCTCGTCGCCCGGGGCCGTGCCTCGCGCGCCCGCCTCTGGCTGCCACCGCCACCGCGCCTCGCCCGTCCGCCTACACCGCGTTGTCGCTCGCCGGCACACGCGCGCCCATGGCTCCGGTCCCCGCCGAGCCCAGCCCCGCCTGCTTCCCGCCGTGGCCGCCGGCCAACTCCCGGTTCTGCCGGAGCAGTCGGGCCTCTAGCCCCCCCCCCCCGCTGCGTGGCCTCCCCACATGCGCCACCCGCTTCCCCCGGCCTCCCGCACGGCCTGCTGACCCTGGCCGCCGGCGCCTCGCCGGGTCACAGCCTCGCCCCCCCCCACGCCCGAGCGAACTACGCTCCGTTGGGTCAGCCCCGACGGGCGCCCGCGCCCGATAACCCCCGTCGCCCTGCCGGGCTACGCCCGCACCCCGTACCCAGCACCCGCTAGGCCCTCTAGGGCCAATGACATGGGGGCCCCAGCCCCAGAACAATTATAAAAAAAATATTAAAAAAATATATAATAAATAAATTAATAATAAATTGATAATTAATTAATTAATTAACTAATTAATTAACTAATTAATTAACTTATCTAATCTTGTTTAGTTTAACTAATTAAGATTAATTAACCTAATAAATAGTTACCCTAATTGTTAATTAGCTAAACAATCCCTAACAGGTGGGACCCACCTGTCAGGTTGACCAAGTCAACTGCTGACGTCATGCTGACATCATGATGACGTCAGCAGACACTATTCTGGATAATGTTGATTAAATTAATTAAATAAATCCTAAAAATGATTTAAATCTTTTAAAATTAATATAAGGTAAACCGTAGCTCGGATCGAAAAACTTTGTACATGAAAGTTGCTCAGAACGACGAGACGAATCCGGATACGCGGTCCGTTCGTCCGCCACACACCCCTAACCTATCGAACCCGCAACTTTCCCCCCTCCGGCTCCTTTGCCCGAAAACACGAAACACCGGGAATACTTTCCCGGATGTTTTTCCCCCTTCACCGGTATCACCTACTACCGCGTTAGGGCACACCGAACACCGCGTATTGCCTTGATATATTTTGTGATGCTTTGTTTGCTCTGTATTCATTATTTTTTTCCCCCTCTTCTCTCCGGTAGACTACGAGACCGACGCTGCTGCTGACCAGTTCGACTACGGAGTTGACGACCCCTCTCTCTTGCCAGAGCAACCAGGCAAGCCCCCCCCCCTTGATCACCAGATATCGCCTACTCTTCTCTATACTGCTTGCATTAGAGTAGTGTAGCATGTTACTGCTTTCCGTTAATCCTATTCTGATGCATAGCCTGTCATTGCTGCTACAGTCATTGATACCTTACCCGCAATCCTAAATGCTTAGTATAGGATGCTAGTGTTCCATCAGTGGCCCTACACTCTTGTCCGTCTGCCATGCTATACTACTGGGCTGTGATCACTTCGGGAGGTGATCACGGGCATATACTATATACTTTACACTGTTACATTACTGGTGATACTGTTTGGAGTTGGGGGCTGAAGGGGCAGGTGGCTCCATCCCGGTAGAGGTGGGCCTGGGTTCCCGACGGCCCCCGACTGTTACTTTGTGGCGGAGCGACAGGGCAGGTTGAGACCACCTAGGAGACAGGTGGGCCTGGCCCTGTTCGGCGTTCGCGGATACTTAACACGCTTAACGAGATCTTGGTATTTGATCTGAGTTGGCTACGAGCCTATACGCACTAACCATCTACGCGGGAGTAGTTATGGGTATCCCGACGTCGTGGTATCAGCCGAAGCACTTCAGACGTCAGCGACGGAGCGGCGCGCGCCGAATTGGACTGGAACGCCACTAGGCTAGGTCTGCTTTCGGCCGCCCTACGCAACGTGCAGGTGTGCTATGGGCGATGGGCCCAGACCCCTGTGCGCTTAGGTTTAGACCGGCGTGCTGGCCTCTCTGTTGTGCCTAGGTGGGGCTGCGACGTGTTGATCTTCCGAGGCCGGGCATGACCCAGGAAAGTGTGTCCGGCCAAATGGGATCGAGCGTGTTGGGCTATGTGGTGCACCCCTGCAGGGAAGTTAATCTATTCGAATAGCCGTGATCTTCGGTAACAGGACGACTTGGAGTTGTACCTTGACCTTATGACAACTAGAACCGGATACTTAATAAAACACACCCTTCCAAGTTCCACAGACAACCCGGTGATCGCTTTTCTACAGGGCGACGAGGAGAGGATCGCCGGGTAGGATTATGCTATGCGATGCGACTGGAGATGCGCTTGGAGATGCTACCTGGATATGCTACTTGGAGATGCTACTTGGAGGACTTCAATCTACTCTCTTCTACATGCTGCAAGACGGAGGCTGCCAGAAGCGTAGTCTTCGACAGGATTAGCTATCCCCCTCTTATTCTGGCATTCTGCAGTTCAGTCCACTGATATGGCCTCCTTACACATATACCCATGCATATGTAGTGTAGTTCCTTGCTTGCGAGTACTTTGGATGAGTACTCACGGTTGCTTTCTCCCCCCTTTTTCCCCTTTCCTTTCTTTCTGGTTGTCGCAACCAGATGCTGGAGTCCAGGAGCCAGGACGCCACCGTCGACGACGACTACTACACCGGAGGTGCCTACTACTACGTGCAGCCCGACTGACGACGACCAGGAGTAGTTAGGAGGATCCCAGGCAGGAGGCCTGCGCCTCTTTCGATCTGTATCCCAGTTTGTGCTAGCCTTCTTAAGGCAAACTTGTTTAACTTATGTCTGTACTCAGATATTGTTGCTTCCGCTGACTCGTCTATGATCGAGCACTTGTATTCGAGCCCTCGAGGCCCCTGGCTTGTATTATGATGCTTGTATGACTTATTTTATTTGTAGAGTTGTGTTGTGATATCTTCCCGTGAGTCCCTGATCTTGATCGTACACGTTTGCGTGCATGATTAGTGTACGATTGAATCGGGGGCGTCACAAGTTGGTATCAGAGCCGACTGCCTGTAGGAATCCCCCTTCCACATTCCTTGGCCGAAGTCGAGTCTAGACATTGAAAAACTTTTACTAACATGGCTGTGTGGCCCATGGGCCCACGTCGCCATCGGGTGGTAGTAGGATCTTTTACTCCTCGACCTATACTCTGGGACTCTGATCTCTCTACTATTCGGGTTAAATGAATTTGCTAACTCTAAGATTAGGATCTCGTGATCGCATCCACCCGGAGAGCCCCTTACTGCAGAGGATCGCCTGCTACATCAGAAGATTCCGAAGATACTCTCTGATGTTCTCTCGAGACTTTGTGCCCATCACTTTTGCTATTCCTGACCACTGATAAATCCGTATGGATAACTACTTGCACTTGCCATTCATATGATCATCCCCCATTGATCTTGTTATTACAAGATACCCCGAAGTTTTCTCTATTGTTCCGAGAATACTTTGTGCCTACTGCCTAGCAGTTCTTTGCCACATGAATACCCCCTTCAAATAAATTCTCGCGCTTATCGAGTATCCGCTCATTCCCCAGTTGTTCATGTGTTACACAAAAGTCTTCGAAATGCCACCCGATATTCCGAAAATCCTCAGCAACCTATAGCTCTGGAAATTCTTGTTTGCTTTCATTATGATTAATCCCATAAGTATAGAAATCTTATTGACATTCCTTGTCATTATCATTTTGAGTCTGTTGACTCAATATGTTGCGAATACACGCAATCATCATTGATCCTTATAAATTACCTTTCCGGCTGAGCTTCCATTCTTTTAACGGGAATTGGTTCTCGACCAATCCAATTGTCGCTGATTGTACCCTAAGGCTATTCAACTTATCCCTCCCTAATCAGAGCATTGCTTTTGATCCCTTGATTTGGAAATCATAATTCCTTTGCATTTGACAATTGAGTTAGTCAGTTGTTTCTATAATCTGATCTCCTTGCATTCTTCTTCCTCTAGTTGAGTACCGATACTCGTATCAGATCCTTTGTGGACCACCAAGTCCTTTGTTGGATTGTTATCCGACAGTGTCCTTCACATTTGATCACCTTGTGAGTTCTTCCCCTGATACATAATGCCTTTGTTAAGTTGTATCCTCTGCTTGGCCAACCATGCTCTGCTTTCGGGCTTGTGTTATTTACTCTTGAAACTTGTGGTATATGTTTCTAAGAAGCCCCTATGGGTTGAACATATGCCTTCTCTAAACCGTGTGAACCCGAAAGTTTTCACGAGTCATACTCTTCTGGTGCTTCACCAGATAAAATTTCAACACTGCAACTTCATCGAACGTGAGAAGTGAATGAAAGGTTATGCATTGGAGAAGTGGGAGTCGACCTTGAACTTGTGTTCATGCCCATGGACACGATGTAGATCTTATCATTAAAGCTTCTCTTAAATAAATTATTCCTTTGGTATAAGTTCATCTTATATCTAGGATCTGGCCTTTTGCAACCGTGGTTCCGACCATGATTGTTCTTCTTTGATCTCATTTCTCGGACAAGTTAAAACAATTGTCTTCTATGGATCAATACACCAGTCCAACCTTTACTTTGATCTTGTGTCGAGTATTACCCCCCTGGTATCTCGAGATTATCATGGAACTGCATAACTTTTTATGAGTTCTTCATCAAGTGCTACCTTCCCACTGATTCCAATTTTTCGCGGGCTCTGAGTTATTGAACACTCAAAGACACCGATAACTGAACCGAGTCCGCTCTACGGTTCAACAACTCTTCAGTAAGCTTCTATAAGTACGAGTTTGTACCCGATCACGCCATTCCTAGCCTGTTTGGCTATATCATTGTCGTGACGATTCTAACGGTGCTACCTGATCCTTATTCTCGGAGCACCAATTTTCGATGATGAACTAACCTTACGTCGATTTTCCTCGTCATACCCTTTCACCTTAAACAACAAGCTTGAGTTCGAGTTTGTGTCGTACCCATGGTTCCAATGACTTTGGCTTCATCATTCCTTTGACTTGATGTCGTCGCTGATTGATTACTTCTTCTTGAAATCTGTCGACAAATTCCTCATCACCCTTATGAGTTCTTCCAGGATATCAATTGAATTCATGATGAGAAATACCATCCTTGCCCTCAATGAATTGTATTATCATCGACCACTTTATTGCCCTCCCACCAACACAAGCTTGTTCATGTTTGGTGTTATACCTTGAGTTCCTTGCTATCCAGCAATTGTTCTTCTTTACCTTGGAGTATTACCATCCTTTATGTCAAGAATGTTCTGAGATTTGTTCCACCTCTTGAGAATTCTTGACATAGAAATACTTCTCACCATCACCATTCTTTCTTGGTCCCCGTGTTAATTCCAACAAGTGAACGGTGTTGTTTGGATTCTTTCCTTCTAGCAACCCTATTTTTTTTAAGTTAATGGTCGAAAGTTCATTCTTAGGCTATTGACTATTGAATCACCATTCTGACATTGGTCGTGCAACCCAACCCATATTTCGGGTGCACCTTTCAACCAATGTTTAATTGTGTATGTTTTCCTCGAGCATACATCACTATACCATTTGATCTGACAAATGTCATCTTCTTGTTCACATTATTGTGGAAATCCATCTTTTGAAAATCTCAATGAATTGTCGCTGAGTCAATCAGCCACCCCCTCACCTCTCCTTGGTTTAATGATGAACTATTGTTTCAGGAACCCGCTCCCATAGTTCATTTCCCGAGAATCTTGCAATGCCATTTCAATGATTTGTGTTGCGCCTTTTCTTCTCGGACATCCTGAGTCTGAGGCATCATGACACCAATCAGATCTGAATCTCGGTCAGATATGATGGTTGGGACAACTTTCCAGGAGTTATGTTGTTTGTCCTTTGTTGACCCGGTAACATGATGTCATGCCTAGCACCCCCCCCCCCCCCTGGCTGGAGGACCTATCATTATGATTTCTTTTGCAAGGATAACCATTCCTCCTGGAGGAAGTGGTAAGACCTATTTTATCAGCTGTTCCTGATGGGTCCAATGAGTATCTAAAGTCCGAACTTTGCTTGAAGACCATGTCAATGCTATCTCGAAGCATGTCAATGGTACTCCGATTTTCAACAAGAACATTTGAAACCCAATACTAAATGTTTCTCGCTCGATTATCCAAACACCGTTGTTTGCGTAATGTCATGAAATTTCTCTCCCCTACCTAAAGAGTTTTCTACATTATATCCTGCCAAGGATATCATGCTCTGCTTGTCCTTGGGAAGGACATACCCCTGATATATGTGTTTAAGCACGTTTTCCTTTCCATTATTTGTTTTAACCTTTCTTGTGATCTATATGATCTGAGCAGTAATATTCTCCTGCTTATGTAAACACCTCGGTGTACAACTTTGCCAGTGAGACCCTGTTACTTTTGTTGGTGACATTTCGGTAACCACCGATGGACGAGAACTTTGCCTACTAGTCCGCCTCGTTCAACGAGCAGGAAAATAGTTCTCTTCGTCCCTCGCCCTTGGTATCGGCGTTGTCGCCGACATAATCGACAGGCTACCCCCCTGACATGCCTTGCTTGCATGATCACGCAAGACGTCTCCGCCCTTCATACTTCTAACCCACATGGTGGGCCCATAACCCACAGGTCCACTGGATCGAAACCTGACTCTCCTGTACGACCCTGTTTCTAGTGGTTATCCCCACGCTTGGCTTCGTATTTAATTCATGGGCCACCTTCCTAGTGCTCTATTATGGTATCAGATGCAATATTTATTGTCGCTACTCTGAACCCCTTTCTCACTCTGGTTTGGACTTCGAGCAACCACCTATCCGCTTGGAACCTCTTATTGTACCTTCGTACCTTACTCTCGATGTATTTTATATGTTCAACTCGAGAGATAATCTTATGCTCATTCATGGGTTAACCCCAGATTGTTTCCCTCATAAGCATTCTGTCGTAGCCGAGCTGCCCCTTACCTATTCATAAGTACGATGGAGTTCCGGGAGAAAGGACGCCGACTTCATCATGATGGCCTGAAGCAGAGAAATGAAGACATCAATATATTGGACCGGCCTCTTAGAGAAGAGCAACCAAGACCGAGAAGACTCGTTAGAATTTCGTAACCAGATCTTTCCCCTTACTCCACCTCTTAAAATCTCGGGACGAGATTTCTTGTAGTGGAGGAGAATTGTGACGCCCGGATAATTAAGCTACAGTAAACCTTTACTAATGATGCCACGTCACCTCGGTTACTGTTGATAAACTCGCGTTAGTTCAAAACGATTCAAATTCAAATTTAAAATATAGGCAAACAACAAAAGTTTTCAAACTTTAAAACTAAAATGTTCAAGTTGTAGAAAATAAATCATAAATAATATTGATACAGAAACCACATTTTTGCAAAGTGTTTAGATGCACTAAGGTAATTAAAGCAGCAACAAAACATTTAATTTAATACCTTTTTCAATTATAAAATATTAAACTATTTTATTTAGCTGTCCAAATTAATGTGGCAGTGTTGTATTCCTAAATACTAATTTAGGTGTTGAAATTAAATTTTACAAAAACTAAAATAAATTAATTATTAAAAGAAACAGAAAAGAAAATTATGAAAATACAAAAGGAAAAAGCAAAACAAAAAAAACAAAAAAAGGAAACCCCCCTGGGCCGTGGCCCAACTGGGCCAAACCCCCCAGGCCCAGCCGGCCGGCCCATCCCGCGCTCCTTAACCCCCCACTCCTCACCCGGTCCATCCACCGACACCCACACCCTCCTCGAAAATATCTCGACCCCTCCCCTCTCTCCCCCGATTGGATCGGGATCGAGAGGAGGAGGACCCCGACGCTGCGCCCCGTCGCCGTCCGTCGCCGCCAGGACCGCGCCGCCGCCCGGAGCTCGCCGCCCCACGCCAGGACGCCGCCACCTCGCCGTCCTTCCTCCACTCCGTCGCTCGTCCCCGTCGGCCTCCCCAAACTTCCCCGAGCCCGCTGCCCGTTCCCTACTCCCCCTTGTGAGCACCTCCCCTCCTCTCTGTCCCGCACTCCGTCCCGCCTGCGATCACCGCCCCGTTCATGCCCGATGCGTGCTCGCCGCGCATGCACGCTCCCCTCTTCCCCCTTCCCGCCCCCCTGTCCGCCTTGGCCGGCGCTCTCCTCCGCCCCGACCGGTGCCCGGGGCCAACCGGGGGATCACCCGCGCCCACCTCCCCTGCTCTTGCGCTCGTCGCCCGGGGCCGTGCCTCGCGCGCCCGCCTCTGGCTGCCACCGCCACCGCGCCTCGCCCGTCCGCCTACACCGCGTTGTCGCTCGCCGGCACACGCGCGCCCATGGCTCCGGTCCCCGCCGAGCCCAGCCCCGCCTGCTTCCCGCCGTGGCCGCCGGCCAACTCCCGGTTCTGCCGGAGCAGTCGGGCCTCTAGCCCCCCCCCCCCCGCTGTGTGGCCTCCCCACATGCGCCACCCGCTTCCCCCGGCCTCCCGCACGGCCTGCTGACCCTGGCCGCCGGCGCCTCGCCGGGTCACAGCCTCGCCCCCCCACGCCCGAGCGAACTACGCTCCCTTGGGTCAGCCCCGACGAGCGCCCGCGCCCGATAACCCCCGTCGCCCTGCCGGGCTACGCCCGCACCCCGTACCCAGCACCCGCTAGGCCCTCTGGGGCCAATGACATGGGGGCCCCAGCCCCAGAACGATTATAAAAAAAATATTAAAAAATATATAATAAATAAATTAATAATAAAATTGATTAATTAATTAATTAATTAACTAATTAATTAACTTATCTAATCTTGTTTAGTTTAACTAATTAAGATTAATTAACCTAATAAATAGTTACCCTAATTGTTAATTAGCTAAACAATCCCTAACAGGTGGGACCCACCTGTCAGGTTGACCAAGTCAACTGCTGACGTCATGCTGACATCATGATGACGTCAGCAGACACTATTCTGGATAATGTTGATTAAATTAATTAAATAAATCCTAAAAATGATTTAAATCTTTTAAAATTAATATAAGGTAAACCGTAGCTTGGATCGAAAAACTTTGTACATGAAAGTTGCTCAGAACGACGAGACGAATCCGGATACGCGGTCCGTTCGTCCGCCACACACCCCTAACCTATCGAACCCGCAACTTTCCCCCTCCGGCTCCTTTGCCCGAAAACACGAAACACCGGGAATACTTTCCCGGGGGTTTTCCCCCCTTCACCGGTATCACCTACTACCGCGTTAGGGCACACCGAACACCGCGTATTGCCTTGATATATTTTGTGGTGCTTTGTTTGCTCTGTATTCATTATTTTTTTTCCCTCTTCTCTCCGGTAGACTACGAGACCGACGCTGCTGCTGACCAGTTCGACTACGGAGTTGACGACCCTCTCTCTTGCCAGAGCAACCAGGCAAGCCCCCCCCTTTGATCACCAGATATCGCCTACTCTTCTCTATACTGCTTGCATTAGAGTAGTGTAGCATGTTACTGCTTTCCGTTAATCCTATTCTGATGCATAGCCTGTCATTGCTGCTACAGTCATTGATACCTTACCCGCAATCCTAGATGCTTAGTATAGGATGCTAATGTTCCATCAGTGGCCCTACACTCTTGTCCGTCTGCCATGCTATACTACTGGGCTGTGATCACTTCGGGAGGTGATCACGGGCATATACTATATACTTTACACTGTTACATTACTGGTGATACTGTTCGGAGTTGGGGGCTGAAGGGGCAGGTGGCTCCATCCCGGTAGAGGTGGGCCTGGGTTCCCGACGGCCCCCGACTGTTACTTTGTGGCGGAGCGGCAGGGCAGGTTGAGACCACCTAGGAGACAGGTGGGCCTGGCCCTGTTCGGCGTTCGCGGATACTTAACACGCTTAACGAGATCTTGGTATTTGATCTGAGTCGGCTACGAGCCTATACGCACTAACCATCTACGTGGGAGTAGTTATGGGTATCCCGACGTCGTGGTATCAGCCGAAGCACTTCAGACGTCAGCGACGGAGCGGCGCGCGCCGAATTGGACTGGAACGCCACTAGGCTAGGTCTGCTTTCGGCCGCCCTACGCAACATGCAGGTGTGCTATGGGCGATGGGCCCAGACCCCTGTGCGCTTAGGTTTAGACCGGCGTGCTGGCCTCTCTGTTGTGCCTAGGTGGGGCTGCGACGTGTTGATCTTCCGAGGCCGGGCATGACCCAGGAAAGTGTGTCCGGCCAAATGGGATCGAGCGTGTTGGGCTATGTGGTGCACCCCTGCAGGGAAGTTAATCTATTCGAATAGCCGTGATCTTCGGTAACAGGACGACTTGGAGTTGTACCTTGACCTTATGACAACTAGAACCGGATACTTAATAAAACACACCCTTCCAAGTTCCACAGACAACCCGGTGATCGCTTTTCTACAGGGCGACGAGGAGAGGATCGCCGGGTAGGATTATGCTATGCGATGCGACTGGAGATGCGCTTGGAGATGCTACCTGGATATGCTACTTGGAGATGCTACTTGGAGGACTTCAATCTACTCTCTTCTACATGCTGCAAGACGGAGGCTGCCAGAAGCGTAGTCTTCGACAGGATTAGCTATCCCCCTCTTATTCTGGCATTCTGCAGTTCAGTCCACTGATATGGCCTCCTTACACATATACCCATGCATATGTAGTGTAGTTCCTTGCTTGCGAGTACTTTGGATGAGTACTCACGGTTGCTTTCTCCCCCCTTTTTCCCCTTTCCTTTCTTTCTGGTTGTCGCAACCAGATGCTGGAGTCCAGGAGCCAGACGCCACCGTCGACGACGACCCTACTACACCGGAGGTGCCTACTACTACGTGCAGCCCGCTGACGACGACCAGGAGTAGTTAGGAGGATCCCAGGCAGGAGGCCTGCGCCTCTTTCGATCTGTATCCCAGTTTGTGCTAGCCTTCTTAAGGCAAACTTGTTTAACTTATGTCTGTACTCAGATATTGTTGCTTCCGTTGACTCGTCTATGATCGAGCACTTGTATTCGAGCCCTCGAGGCCCCTGGCTTGTATTATGATGCTTGTATGACTTATTTATGTTTTTAGAGTTGTGTTGTGATATCTTCCCGTGAGTCCCTGATCTTGATCGTACACGTTTGCGTGCATGATTAGTGTACGATTGAATCGGGGGCGTCACAGGGGGGCTCTCTCCCCCTTCCTTCCGGTGGCGCCGGAACGCCGCCGGGGGCCATCATCATGACCGCGATCTTCACCAACACCTCTGCCATCTTCACCAACATCTCCATCACCTTCCCCAATCTATATCCAGCGGTCCACTCTCCCGTAACCCGTTGTACCCTCTACTTGAACATGGTGCTTTATGCTTCATATTATTTTCCAATGATGTGTTGCCATCCTATGATGTCTGAGTAGATCTTCGATGTCCTACCGGTGATTGATCAATTGCTATGATTGGTTTAATTTGCTTGTGGTTATGTTGCTGTCCTATTGTGCCCTCCGTGTCACGCAAGTGTGAGCGAGTACCGCTATAGGGTGTTGCAATATGTTCATGATTCGCTTATAGTGGGTTGCTTGAGTGACAGAAGCATAAACCCGAGTAAGGGGGTTGTGGCGTATGGGATAAAGGGGACTTGATGCTTCAATGCTATGGTTGGGTTTTACCTTAATGAATCTTTAGTAGTTGCAGATGCTTGCTAGAGTTCCAATCATAAGTGCATATGATCCAAGAAGACAAAGTATGTTAGCTTATGCATCTCCCACATAAAACTTGCTATCGGTCTAGTAACGTAGTCAATAGCTTAGGGGCAATTTCACAACTCCTATCACCACTTTTCCACACTCGCTATATTTACTTTATTGCATCTTTAGCTAAACAGCCCCTACTTTTTATTTACATGTTCTTTATTATCTTGCAAACCTATCCTATCACACCTACAAAGTACCTCTAGTTTCATACTTGTTCTAGGTAAAGCGAACTTCAAGCGTGCGTAGAGTCGTATCAGTGGCCGATAGGACTTGAGAGAGTATTTGTTCTACCTTTAGCTCCTCGTTGATTTCGACACTCTTACTTATCGAAAGAGGCTACAACTATCACGTATACTTGTGGGTTATCAAGACCTTTTTCTAGCGCCGTTGCCGGGGAGTCATAGCGTGGGGTGAATATTCTCGTGTGTGCATGTTTGCTTTATCACTAAGTAACTTTTATTTGCTGTTCTTAGTTGTTTTCTATCTTTAGTTATGGGTAGGAAACGAAAAATACCAAAAAAAAGTTGTACCTACTACACCAATGGTTGAAGAACCACTCAAAATCTATCACACTACTGAAGCTTTTAATTGGATCATCTTCGATCCCTTTGTGCTCGTGCTGAAACCCCAACTAGCTTAGTTGAGGGAAAATCTTTAGATGAGCATGCTTGTTATGTGCGACACCGTATATCTGAAAAAGGGAAACTATTATGGGATCAAATTCAATGTTTGCAATGCTATGCTTGGAATTTATGTGAAATATATGATGTTACATGTTGTTCTGAAAACCGTAAGAAACACCTTCCCTACCAATGTGAGTTTATTGATAATGGAATCGTATCTTCGTATGCTAAGGGTATTTATAATTACTATGATGTTCAACAAATTGAAGAATTTGTTGCTTTTAATGGTGCTTATGAAATTGCTTCTTTGATTGAAAAGTATGATGCTACTCTTTACAAATCTGAAAATTTTGCCATACTTGAATATTATTATGATAATTATGCTTCTAATGCCTATGTTAAACTATATATTGAGAAATTCTCCACTGTCCAAGATGAGATTAATATTTTGCAAGAAGCTATGGAAGAAGAAATTGATGAAATTGTGAGCTCATTGGATGAAAAAGATGATGAGGAGAGCGAAGAACAAAAGGAGGAAGAGCGGATTGATCACCCGTGCCCACCTTCTAATGAGAGTAACTCTTCAACTCATGCATTGTTTAATTCCCCTTCGTGCTTACCGAAGGATGATTGCTATGATGATTGCTATGATCCCTTGAATTTGTTTGAAATATCCCTTTTAGATGATGCTTGCTTTGCTTGTGGCCAAGATGCCAATATGAAGTATGCTTATGGAGATGAACTTTCTATAGTTCCTTATGTTAAACATGAAATTGCTGCTATTGCACCCACGCATGATAGTCCTATTATCTTTTTGAATTCTCCAAACTACACTATATCGGAGAAGTTTGTGCTTATTAAGGATTATATTGATGGGTTGCCTTTTACCATTCCACATGATAATTTTGATAGATATAATATGAATGTGCTTGCTGCTCCTACTTGCAATTATTATGAGAGAGGAACTATATCTCCACCTCTCTATGTTTCCAACACGATAGAATTGCAAGAAACTGTCTATACTATGCATTGGCCTTTACTATGTGTGCATGAATTGTTCTCTTATGACATGCCGATGCATTGGAAGAGAGTTAGACTTCATTGTTGCATGATATATGTTACTTTGTGATCACTACTAAATTACAAATCATTATTAATTAAATTTGGCTTCTATATACCTTGGGATCCGGGTGGATTCATTACTTGAGCACTAAAATGCCTAGCTTAATGGCTTTAAAGAAAGCGCTGCCAGGGAGACAACCCGGAAGTTTTAGGGAGTCATTTATTTCTGTTGAGTGCTTTTATATAGTTTAAAAACAAAAAATAAAGAGGGGAACCTAAAAACTTTTCAAAAAGGAAAGTGAAAGTGAGAAGGACAAGCATTGTCGAAGTGGGAGCTAGCCTTGAACTTTGTTCATTCTCACGGAAACTTTGTGAATCTTGATTACAGAAATTTTTTATCAAAAATAATTATCCCCTTGTAAAATTCCATTGTATTATAAAAATAATGTGCCAAGGTTTGCCTTTAGGATGTTTACAATGCTTGTTAGTTTGTACGGTGCAGGACAGAAACTTTGGCTGTAGTGCAAGATTTTACATTTTTAACTGAAATGTCTAGTGGGTCTGATTCCTTTTTCACTTTCTTGCTGTACAACTTTTTTATTGTTCCTAATTTTGGTAGAATTGTTGGGGTAACATAAGTATGGTGGATGTTCAGATTGCTACAGACTTCTGTTTTTGACAGATTCTGTTTTTGATGCATAGTTTGCTTGTTTTGATGAATCTATCAATTTATATTAGTGCATTAAGCCATGGAAAAGTTATATTACATTAGACACAATGCAAAAACAAAATATGAATTGGTTTACAACAGTACTTACAGTGGTGATTTGCTTTATTAAACTAACGGATCTTACCGAGTTTTCTGTTGAAGTTTTGTGTGGATGAAGTGTCTAAACGAGGAGGTCTCGATATGAGGAAAAGCAAGAGAGACAAGAGCTCAAGCTTGGGGATGCCGAGGCACCCCAAGTAAATATTCAAGGAGACTCAAGCGTCTAAGCTTGGGGATGCCCCGGAAGGCATCCCCTCTTTCTTCAACAAGTATCGGTATGTTTTCGTATTCGTTTCGTTCGTGCGATATGTGCAAGTCTTGGAGCGTCTTTTGCATTTAGTTTTCATTTTTCTTTTATGCACCATGATGGTATGAGATAGTCCTTGGTTGATTTATAGAACGCTCATCGCACCTCACTTATATCTTTTGAGTATGGCTTTATAGAATGCTTCATGTGCTTCACTTATATCATTTGAAGTTTGGATTGCATGTTTCTCTTCACATAGAAAACCGCCATTTATAGAATGCTCTTTTGCTTCACTTATATTTGTTAGAGTGTGGGCATATATTTTGTAGAAATAATTAAACTCTCTTGCTTCACTTATATCAATTTAGAGAGATGACAGGAATTGGTCATTCACATGGTTAGTCATAAAATCCTACATAAACTTGTAGATCGCTGAATATGATATGTTTGATTCCTTGCAATAGTTTTGCGATATAAAGGTGGTGATATTAGAGTCGTGCTAGTTGAGTAATTATGAAATTGAGAAATACTTGTGTTGAGGTTTGCAAGTCCTGTAGCATGCACGTATGGTGAACCGTTATGTAACGAAGTTGGAGCATGAAGTGTTTTCCGATTGTCTTCCTTATGAGTGGCAGTCGGGGACGAGCGATGGTCTTTTCCTACCAATCTATACCCCTAGGGGCATGCGTAGTAGTACTTTGCTTCGAGGGCTAAGTAGACTTTTGCAATAAGTATATGAGTTCTTTATGACTAATGTGAGTCCATGGATATACGCACACTCGCCCTTCCACTTTGCTAGCCTCTATTGTGCCGCGCAACTTTTGCCGGTATCATGAACCCATTGTTTACCTTCCTCAAACAGCCACCATACCTACCTATTATGGCATTTCCATAGCCATTCCGAGATATATTGCCATGCAACTTTCCACCGTTCTGTTATTATGACACGTTCCATCATTGTCATATTGCTTTGCACGATTGTAAGATAGCTAGCATGATGTTTTCATGGCTTGTCCATTTTTTGATGTCATTGCTATGCTAGATCATTGCACATCCCAATACACCGCCCGAAGCATTCATATAGAGTAATATCTATGTTCGATATATTGAATTGTAAGTAAATAAAAGTGTGATGATCATCATTATTAGAGAATTGCCCCAGTGAGAAAAGGATGATGGAGACTATGATTCCCCCACAAGTCGGGATGAGACTCCGGACTTTATGACAAATAAAAGAGGCCAAAGAAGCCCAAATAAAAAAAAGAGGCCAAAGAAGCCCACCAAAAAATATATATATATAATAAAAATAAAAAAATAAAAAAATGAGAGAAAAAGAGAGAAGGGGCAATGTTACTATCCTTTTACCACACTTGTGCTTCAGAGTAGTACCATGTTCTTCATAGAGAGAGTCTCCTATGCTTTCACTTTCATATACTAGTGGGAATTTTTCATTATAGAACTTGGCTTATATATTCCACTGATGGGCTTCCTCAAAATGCCCTAGGTCTTCGTGAGCAAGAAAGTTGGATGCAAACCCACTTAGTTTATTTTGTTGAGCTTTTATATATTTATAGCTCTAGTGCATCTGTTGCATGGCAATCCCTACTCACTCACATTGATATCTATTGATGGGCATCTCCATAGCCCATTGATACGCCTAGTTGATGTGAGACTATCTTCTCCCTTTTTTTCCTCACAACCACCACCAGATACCACCATAGTGCTATGTCCATGGCTTGCGCTCATGTATTGCGTAAGAGTTGAAAAAGCTGAAGCGCGTTAAAAGTATGAACCAATTGCTCGGCTCTTCATCGGGGTTGTGCATGATTTGAATGCTTTGTGTGATGAAGATGGAGCGTAGGCAGACTATATGATTTTGTAGGGATGAGCTTTCTTTGGCTATGTTATTTCGATAAGACATAATTGTTTGGTTGGTATGCTTGAAGTATTATTGTTTTTATGTCAAATGATAGACTATTGCCTTGAATCACTCGTGTCTTAACATTCCTGCCATGATTAGACATATGATCAAGATTATGCTAGGTAGCATTCCACATCAAAATTATCTTTTGTATCATTTACCTACTCGAGGACGAGCAGGAATTAAGCTTGGGGATGCTGATACGTCTCCGTCGTATCTATAAATTTTGATTGCTCCATGCCAATATTCTACAAGTTTCATATACTTTTGGCAACTTTTTATACTATTTTTTGGACGAACATATTGATCCAGTGCCCAGTGCCAGTTCTTGTTTGTTGCATGTTTTATGTTTCGCAGAAACCCAATATCAAACGGAGTCCAAACGGGATAAAAATTTATGGAGACTTATTTTGGAATATTTGTGATTTTTGGGAGGTAAAATCAACGCGAGACGGTGCCCGAGGTGGCCACCAAATAGGGGCCCACACCCACTCCAGGTGGGCGCGCCCCCCACCCTCGTGGGCCACCCGTAAGGTAGTTGATACCCTTCTTTGGCCGCAAGATAGCTAATTTTTAGAAAAATATCTGGGCGAAGGTTTCAATCCAATCGGAGTTACGGATCTCCGGATATAAAAGAAACGGTGCCAGGGCAGAATTCAAGAATGCAGAAACAGAAAGATGGATCCAATCTCGGAGGGGCTCTCGCCCCTCCCACGCCATGGGAGCCAAGGACCAGAGGGGAAACCCTTCTCCCATCTTGGGAGAGGGTCAAGGAAGAAGAAGAAGAAGGGGGGCTCTCTCCCCCTTGCTTTTGGTGGCGCCGGAACGCCGCCGGGGGCCATCATCATCACCGCGATCTTCACCAACACCTCTGCCATCTTCACCAACAGCTCCATCACCTTCCCCCATCTATATCCAGCGGTCCACTCTCCCGCAACTCGTTGTACCCTCTACTTTAACATGGTGATTTATGCTTCATATTATTTTCCAATGATGTGTTGCCATCCTATGATGTCTGAGTAGATCTTCGATGTCCTACCGGTGATTGATGAATTGCTATGATTTTTTTAATTTGCTTGTGGTTATGTTGATGTCCTATTGTGTCATCCGTGTCGTGCAAGCATGAGGGAGTACCGCTGTAGGGTGTTGCAATATGTTCATGATTCGCTTATAGTGGGTTGCTTGAGTGACAGAAGCATAAACCCGAGTAAGGGGGTTGTGGCGTATGGGATAAAGGGGACTTGATGCTTTAATGCTATGGTTGGGTTTTACCTTAATGAATCTTTAGTAGTTGCAGACGCTTGCTGGAGTTCCAATCATAAGTGCATATGATCAAAGAAGAGAAAGTATGTTAGCTTATGCCTCTCCCACATAAAACTTGCTATCGGTCTAGTAACGTAGTCAATTGCTTAGGGGCAATTTCACAACTCCTATCACCACTTTTCCACACTCGCTATATTTACTTTATTGCATCTTTATGTAAACAGCCCCTACTTTTTATTTACATGTTCTTTATTATCTTGCAAACCTATCCTATCACACCTACAAAGTACCTCTAGTTTCATACTTGTTCTAGGTAAAGCGAACGTCAAGCGTGCGTAGAGTCGTATCAGTGGCTGATAGGACTTGAGAGAGTATTTGTTCTACCTTTAGCTCCTCGTTGGGTTCGACACTCTTACTTATCGAAAGAGGCTACAACTATCCCGTATACTTGCGGATTATCAGTGTGAGAGAGAGAGATGGAGTCTTAGTGTGTGTGTGAGAGAGAGAGAGAGATGGAGTCTTAGTGTGTGGGGGGTGCGTGTGTGTGTGTGTGTCTATTTGTGTGTGTGTGTGTGTGAAAGAGAGAGAGAGATGGAGTCTTAGTGTGTGTGTGTGTGTGGTGGGTGGGTGTGCGTGCTTGCGTGTGTTTGTGTGTTTGTGTGTGTGTGTGTGTGTCGTGGGGTCCTCGGTGGCGGATGTAATTTAAGTGTGCATAGCTTCATCATTGAGAGGTGATGTGTATGGCAGAGGCCACCAACGTTGGGGTGCGAGAGAGAAAATGCCCGTAGAGAGGGAAGAGAAGGTGTGTGTGCATGAGAGGAGTCGACATCGAGAGAACGTGTTTGTTCGAGAGACACCGAGGAAGACTACTATATATCAATGGCGCATGTAGGTAGGAATTAAACAAAGGGATGGTCTTATTGGTTTTGGGGATATAGGGGAAGAGTGAGAGGCGGGTGGGGTAGCTAGAAGGAGATTGTTAAGTGTGAGTGTGTGTTTTACCCATCCAAGCGCAAGTTATGTGCACACAGGAGGAGAACGATTCCATGTGGCATTAGGATTGAGGGTAATTAACTACGTATGGAGACATAGAGACCTTGAACATGCATGTGTGAGAGGTATGCATGTATACGTGTGATGTGTGTGCGTGTGCGCGCGCGCATGATCGAGATAAAAGAAAGAAGACATAAGTCATAAGATCAACGACATGGGAGAGACGGATCGGTATGACAATATGCATGCATGTGAGAATGCAGTGAAGAAGGCCTGACAATTGAGCATGTGTTTTTGTCTTTAAGAGATAGTGGTGTGGGCTGGAGCATGCATCTATGGCGAGCAGAGGGAGTGAGGCACAACGATTGTGCAAAAGAGATCAACCTATAAATGCATGTGTATGGAGAGACATATATAGTATGGGTGATAGGAAGCAAGACTCCGTGCGAGAAAGAAATGTTGACGGAGAAACTACAGATAGATACAGAGATGGAGATGCTAGCTAGAGGGACATCCGCTAGTTTGGGTGTTGGAGATGACCACCGGGTGGTTCAGAGGGTGAAGTTATATATGTGTGTGTGAGAGAAAAATAAAAAGAGGGCACTTGAGTGCATGTAGAGAGAAACATATGTAGTGTGCGTGATAGGAATCAAGAGTGAGGGCGAGAAAGAAGGTTGATGGAGAAACAGATAAATAGAAAGATAAAGATGCTAGCTAGTGTGTGTTAGAGATAGGAGTCGAGTGGATCAGAAGGCTGAGTTATGTGTGTGGGTGTGAGACAGAGAGAGAGGGTGCATGTGAGTCACATACAAACATATATCAGAGAGAAATGAGATCCCGAGAGACAGAGTTTTGTGTTTGCGAGAGAGAAAGATATTTCACAATGAGAGTGATAGCTAGAGAGACATATGAGGGAACGCAAGATATCTCTAGGGAGAGAGAGAGTGTGTGAGCGACATACAAGAGAACAATGGAGAAATATGAGACCCTGGGAGACAGAGTTTGTGTTTGTGTGTGAGAAAGAGATATTTAAGAGGAAGAGTCATAGGTTCTCATATCTAAGGAGCGAAAGACATCTTTGTATGAGGGGTGTGCGAGTGGCACACATGGAAATAGTAGAGAGAAATGATACCCCGGGAGACAAAGTTTTGTGTTTGTGTGAGAGAAAGAGATTCCAGATGGAGAATCATAGTTAGAGACACATAGCAGGGAGCGAGATATACTTAGAGAGAGATAGAGTGATGAAGGTCGAGGGAGAGAGTACTGTCAATGTGTTACGAAGATAAAAGATCATTGTCGACATACAGGTAGCACGAGAGATACCTGAGAGACGATGAACGCGTATAGGTCCAGAGAGATAGTCCTATATAAGCATGAGTGATAGCTATATGAGACGAATATATGGATTAAAGGGGATTCAAATATTTAAACTGGAGATCACGACATCGATAATATCATAACGCAAATTGGTGTATCAAACATGCATATTCATTTGAATTTGGGCACACGTATAATGTTATATAGTTTATCAATATTGGTGATCCATAGATTCTTTAATTACAAACAATGCATGGTTTATATGTAATTAATGTCTAAACGGGATTACACTATATGTTGCATGTGTGAAACACATTATACATGTTTGAGAAGTAAAAAAACCCGCATGAAACAGACATTAATTCGAGACAATTAGCGAGGAATGCATACATTGGATTTCAACATAAAGTGGTTTCAAATATTTGAAAATCCAAATTGATGGATACAACCTTATGAATCTGAGATCATGCCATTTGTAAACCATATTTATGTATAAATGGTGTTGTGCTTTTAAAAGTATATATAAAAATGATGTATATAGAATTTAATTCCAATTGAAAATGGATCCTGCCCAAAAAAATAGAATACAAACGGGATTCCAATTGAGTTGGCATGGTAAACGTGCACTCTGCAAAATTTGAACAAAGCGGGGAAAGTCGCAGTAACCGCCCGAAACCAAAATCTGCGAGATGGAAATTACTACTGCCTATCCCTGACACACAAAGCCTATCTGCTAGATTTCTATAGATTTCGATAGGGGTAGGTTTATAATTTCACCCAAATGTGACGTAACCGCCTCTCACCCAGATTCATACACGGTGGGCGCCAAAACATAGTGTGTCCTCAGCCGAAATCGACTCCCTCCCCGATTCATATTCATACACGGTGGGCGCCAAAAACAAACTCTCGTCTGCAAATATTCGGTGTATGCGAGATTGCCGTCCTATCCCCAGTTGACTAATATTGTTGTGATGTAGGAAATTTGAAACGGGGGCTAAGTTTGTAAATTTCCTCGCATTTGAGACAAGCTCGCCCTGAATACATGGTTCCCCCCTTCCTCTCTACCTCCCTTTTCCCCATTCATACTCCGAGGGCGCCAAAACACCCTCTCCACCCCAGCCTCCTCCGTCCGCCGCCGTCCGCCACCTCATCCACCGCTGATGTCTACTACACAACCTTCTTCTTGTAGATGTTGTTGGGCCTGCAAGTGCACAGGTTTGTAGGACAGTAGCAAATTTCCCTCTAGTGGATGACCTAAGGTTTATCAATCTGTGGGAGGCGTAGGATGAAGATGGTCTCTCTCAAGCAACCCTGCAACCAAATAACAAGGAGTCTCTTGTGTCCCCAACACACCCAATACAATGGTAAATTGTATAGTTGCACTAGTTCGGCGAAGAGATGGTGATACAAGTGCAATATGGATAGTAGATAAAGGTTTTTGTAATCTTAAAATATAAAAACAGCAAGGTAACCAATGATAAAAGTGAGCACAAACGGTATTGCAATGATAGGAAACAAGGCCTAGGGTTCATAATTTCACTAGTGCAAGTTCTCTCAACAATAATAACATAGATAGATCATATAACAATCCCTCAACATGCAACAAAGGGTCACTCCAAAGACACCAATAGCGGAGAACAAATGAAGAGATTATGGTAGGGTACGAAACCACCTCAAAGTTATTCTTTCGGATCGATCTATTCAAGAGTCCGTACTAGAATAACACCTTAAGACACAAATCAACCAAAACCCTAATGTCACCTAGATACTCCATTGTCACCTCAAGTATCCGTGGGCATGATTATACGATATGCATCACATAATCTCAGATTCATCTATTCAACCAACACAAAGTACTTCAAAGAGTGCCCCAAAGTTTCTACCAGAAACTCAAGACGAAAACGTGTGCCAACCCCTATGCATAGATTCCCAAGGTCACGGAACCCGCAAGTTGATCACCAAAACATACATCAAGTGGGTCATGTGAATATCCCAATTGTCACCACAGATAAGCACGGCAAGACATACATCAAGTGTTCTCAAATCCTTAAAGACTCAATCCGACAAGATAACTTCAAAGGGAAAACTCAATCCATCACAAGAGAGTAGAGGGGGAGAAACATCATAAGATCCAACTATAATAGCAAAGCTCCCGATACATCAAGAGCATGCCATAGAGTGAACACGAGAGAGAGAGAGATCAAACACATAGCTACTGGTACATACCCTCAGCCCCGAGGGTGAACTACTCCCTCCTCGTCATGGAGAGCGCCGGGATGATGAGGATGGCCACCGGTGATGGGTTCCCCCTTCGGCAGGGTGCTGGAACAGGCTCCCGAGAGGTTTTTGGTGGCTACAGAGGCTTGCGGCGGCGGAACTCCCAATCTATCTTATGTTCTGATGTTTTTAGGGTACGTAGGCTTATATAGGCAAAAGAAGTCGGTCGGGGGAGCCTCGAGGGGGCCACGAGAGGGTAGCGCGCACCCAGGGGGTGGGCGCGCCCCCTATCTCATGGCTTCCTTGATGCTCTTCTGACATGAACTCCAAGTCTCCCGGATCATATTCTTCCTAAAAATCACGCTCCCGAAGGTTTCATTCCGTTTGGACTCCGTTTGATATTCCTTTTCTTCGGAATACTGAAACATGCAATAAAACAACAATATAGGTTGGGCCTCTGGTTAGTAGGTTAGTCCCAAAAGTAATATAAAAGTGTATAATAAAGCCCATAATCATTCAAAACAGATAATAAAATAGCATGAATGCTTCATAAATTATAGATACATTGGAGACATATCAGCATCCCCAAGCTTAATTCCTACTCGTCCTCGAGTAGGTAAATGATAAAAGAAAGAACTTATGAAGTGTGAATGCTAGCAGGTGCACAAGTTTGATCAATGATAATTTCAATCACCTTTTCTAGCATGATTATATGTCATAACAGTAGTTCATATCATAGAACTTCTCATGAACAAGTAACAAGCAATTCACATGTTAAAGCATAGACCGTAAACTTTCTTGAAAACTAGCAAACTTCATTCTCAGTCATCAAACAATTACAATTCATCTTATTTTCAGGAAGGGTCTATGTCAGAGCTTTGATTTAGCAAACTCCACATACTCAACTATCATATAGTCTTCTACAATTGCTAACACTCACGCAATACTAATGGTTATGGAGTTTCAATCGGACACTGAGAAAGATAGGGGCTTATAGTGTTGCCTCCCAACGTATTCACCTTTGGGTGATGTCAACAATAATAGTTCATGCTAACTTACATCCAATTGGATATATATATATCAGGATCACCCCAACACAAAGTGCTTGCCAAAGGATAAAATGAAAAAGGGAAAGGTGAGGATCACCTTGACTCTTGCATAAAGTAAAAGACATAAGGTAAAAGATAGGCCCTTCTCAAAGGGAAGCAGAGGTTGTCATGCGCTTTTAGGGTTGGATACACAGAATCTTAATGCGAAAGAACGTCACTTTATATTGCCCCTTCTATATGGACCTTTATTATGCAGTCCATCGCTTTTATTGCTTCCATAACAAGATCGTACAAAGCTCATTTTGTCCACACTAATAAGTCATGCATATTAGAGAGCAATTTTTATTGCTTGCACCGATGACAACTTACTTGAAGGATCTTACTCAATCCATAGGTAGATATGGTGGACTCTCATGGCAAAACTGGGTTTAAGGATATTTGGAAGCACAGGTAGTATCTCTACTTGGTGCAAGGAATTTTGGCTAGCATGAGGGGGAAAGGCAAGCTCAACATGTTTGAATGATCCATGACAATATACTTTAACTGAGATGTGAGAAAACATAACCCATTACGTTGTCTTCCTTGTCCAACAACAACTCTTTAGCATGTCATACTTAATGAGTGCTCACAATTATAAAAGATGTCTAATATAGTATATTTATATGTGAAATCTCTCTTCCTTCAATATTCTTTCATGAATTGTTCAAATGACCAATACAATGCTTGCTAACCTTCAATAAATTTACAACCTCTACTTCTTAGATGTGAAGTCATTACTCCCCATGGGATAAGCAAACGAGACATATATAATTTCAGATTTATGACAATCAACTCATTCAACAATTTACTCATAGGATATAACTGAAGCACACGAGTGAATGAAAAACTACTCCAAAAAGATATAAGTGAAGAACGATGAGTAGCTAAATAATTATGTAGCTATATGAAGACTCTCTCTCATTAAAGAACTTTAGATCTTAAGTACTTTATTCAAACAGCAAGCAAAGCAAAACAAAATGATGTTGCAAGGATAGCACAACTCATGTGAAGAACCAAAAACTTAGGCTCAACCGATACTAACCGATAGTTGTTGAAGAAGAAAGGTGGGATGCCTACCGGGGCATCCCCAAGCTTGGATGCTTGAGACTTCTTGAAATATTATCTTGGGGTGCCTTGGGCATCCCCAAGCTTGAGCTTTTATGTCTCCTTAATTCCTCTCATGTCATGGTTTCTCTTCTTTTTATCAAAATCTTCATCCACAACAAACTCAACAAGAACTCGTGAGATAGGTTAGTATAAACCAATGCAAAACCATATCATTTTCTACTGTAACAAATCACTAAAATTATTATTCAACATTGCATACTAAATGTATCTGCATATTTAACACTCCTGTCCTCAAATAGAATCATTAAACAAATAAACATATGCAAACAATGCAAACATAACAGCAATCTGCCAAAACAGTACAGTCTGTAAAGAATGCAAGAGTATCAATACTTACCTAACTCAAAAAATTATGAGAAAAATACTAAGCTGTAGAAGATTTATCATAGCTCAGTATGCAAAAAAATTCAACATTATACCATTCTCTGAATTTTCTAGGGAATTTTTGCAACAGCGGTAAACTTTCTGTTTTTAGCCAGCAACATGTATACTAGCAAAATAAGCATGGTAAAGGCTATACTTGACATTTTTATTGAAAATATAGATGCAAAACATTATTCTAAATAACAGCAATCAAATACTAACAAAAGAAAATGATGCTCCAAGCAAAACACATATCATGTGGCGAATAAAAATATAGCTCCAAGTAAAGTTACCGATAAACGAAGACGAAAGAGGGGATGCCTTCCGGGGCAACCCCAAGCTTAGGCTCTTGGTTGTCCTTGAATATTAACTTGGGGCGCCTTGGGTATCCCTAATATTAGTCTCTTTCCACTCCTTATTCCATAGTCCATCGAATCTTTACCCAAAACTTGAAAACTTCAACCACACAAAACTCAAAACAAAACTCGTAAGCTCCGTTAGTATAAGAAAATAAAACCACCACTTAGGTACTGAAGTTAACTCATTATAAATTCATATTGGTGTAATATCTACTGTATTCTAACTTCACTATGGTTCATACCCTCCGATACTACTCATATTCATCAAAATAAGCAAACAACACAATGAAAACAGAATCTGTCAAAAATAGAACAGTCTATAGTAATCTGTATCAAACGTATACTTATGGAACTCAAAAAAGTCTGAAATAAATTTATGGACCTGAGTAATTTGTCTATTAATCATCTTCAAAAAGAATCAACCTAAAAGCACTCTCCAGTAAAAAATGGCAGCTAATCTCGTGAGCGCTAAAGTTTCTGTTTTTTACAGCAAGATCACATAAACTTCACCCAAGTCTTCCCAAAGGTTCTACTTGGCACTTTATTGAAACAAAAGCTATAAAACATGATTACTGCAGTAGCATAATCATGTGAACACATAGAAACATTAAGGTAAATATTGGGTTGTCTCCCAACAAGCGCTTTTCTTTAATGCCTTTTTAGCTAGGCATGATGATGACAATGATGCTCACATAAAAGATAAGAATTGAAACATAACGGGAGCATCATGAAGCATATGACTAGCACATTTAAGCCTAACCCACTTCCTATGCATAGGGATTTTGTGAGCAAACAACTTATGGGAACAATAATCAACTAGCATAGGAGGGCAAAACAAGCATAGCTTCAAAACTTTAAGCACATAGAGAGGAAACTTGATATTATTGCAATTCCTACAGGAATATGTTCCTCCCTCATAATAATTTTCAGTAGCATCATGAATGAATTCAACAATATAACCAGCACCTAAAGCATTCTTTTCATGATCTACGAGCATAGAAAATTTACTACTCTCCACATAAGCAAAATTCTTCTCATCAATAGTAGTGGGAGCAAACTCAACAAAATAATTATCATGTGAGGCACAATCCAATTGAAAACTAAAATCATGATGACAAGTTTCATGGTTATCATTATTCCTAATAGCATACAAGTCATCACAATAATCATCATAGATAGCAAGTTTGTTCTCATAATCAATTGGAACCTCTTCTGAAATAGTGGAATCATCACTAAATAAAGTTGACACTCTTCCAAATCCACCTTCATATTCATCACAATAAGATTCAACATCCTCCAAAATAGTGGGATCACTACTTCCTAAAGTTGACACTCTTCCAAACCCACTTTCATCAATATAATCATCATAAATAGGAGGCATGCTTTCATCATAATAAATATTCTCATCAAAACTTGGGGACAAAAAATATCATCTTCATCAAACATAGCTTCCCCAAACTTGTGGTTTGGCATATCATTAGCATCATGGATATTCAAAGAATTCATACTAACAACATTGCAATCATGCTCATCATTCAAAGATTTAGTACCAAGCATTTTAATGCATTCTTCTTCTAGCAATTGAGCACAATTTTCCTTTCCATCATTCTCACGAAAGATATTAAAAAGATGAAGTGTATGAGACAAACTCAAATCCATTTTTTTGGTAGTTTTCTTTTATAAACTAAACTAGTGATAAAACAAGAAACAAAAAGATTCGATTGCAAGATCTAAAGATATACCTTCAAGCAATCACCTCCCCGGCAACAGCGCCAGAAAAGAGCTTGATGTCTACTACACAACCTTCTTCTTGTAGACATTGTTGGGCCTGCAAGTGCACAGGTTTGTAGGACATTAGCAAATTTCCCTCAAGTGGATGACCTAAGGTTTATCAATCCGTGGGAGGCGTAGGATGAAGATGGTCTCTCTCAAGAAACCCTACAACCAAATAACAAAGAGTCTCTTGTGTCCCCAGCACACCCAATACAATGGTAAATTGTATAGGTGCACTAGTTCGGCGAAGAGATGGTGATACAAGTGCAATATGGATAGTAGATAAAGATTTTTGTAATCTGAAAATATAAAAACAGCAAGGTAACTAATGATAAAAGTGAGCACAAACGGTATTTCAATGATAGGAAACAAGGTCTAGGGTTCATACTTTCACTAGTGCAAGTTCTCTCAACAATAATAACATAGATAGATCATATAACAATCCCTCAACATGTAACAAAGAGTCACTCCAAAGACACCAATAGCGGAGAACAAATGAAGAGATTATGGTAGGGTACGAAACCACCTCAAAGTTATTCTTTCGGATCGATCTATTCAAGAGTTCGTACTAGAATAACACCTTAAGACACAAATCAACCAAAACCCTAATGTCACCTAGATACTCCATTGTCACCTCAAGTATCCGTGGGCATGATTATACGATATGCATCACACAATCTCAGATTCATCTATTCAACCAACACAAAGTACTTCAAAGAGTGCCCAAAAGTTTCTACCGGAAAGTCAAGACGAAAACGTGTGCCAACCCCTATGCATAGATTCCCAAGGTCACGGAACCCGCAAGTTGATCACCAAAACATACAACAAGTGGGTCACATGAATATCCCATTGTCACCACAGATAAGCACGGCAAGACATACATCAAGTGTTCTCAAATCCTTAAAGACTCAATCCGACAAGATAACTTCAAAGGGAAAACTCAATCCATCACAAGAGAGTAGAGGGGGAGAAACATCATAAGATCCAACTATAATAGCAAAGCTCGCGATACATCAAGATCATGCCATAGAGAGAACACGAGAGAGAGAGAGAGAGAGAGATCAAACACATAACTACTGGTACATACCCTCAGCCCTGAGGGTGAACTACTCCCTCCTCGTCATGGAGAGCGTCGGGATGATGAGGATGGCCACCGGTGATGGGTTCCCCCTCCGGCAGGGTGCCGGAATAGGCTCCCGAGAGGTTTTTGGTGGCTACAGAGGCTTGCGGCGGTGGAACTCCTGATCTATCTTTTGTTCTGATGTTTTTAGGGTACGTAGGCTTACATAGGCGAAAGAAGTCGGTCGGGGGAGCCTCGAGGGGCCGACGAGAGGGTAGGACACGCCCAGGGGGTGGGCGCCCCCCCTATCTCGTGGCTTCCTTGATGCTCTTCTGACATGAACTCCAAGTCTCTCGGATCATATTCTTCCTAAAAATCACGCTCCTGAAGGTTTCATTCCGCTTGGACTCCGTTTGATATTCCTTTTCTTCGGAATACTGAAACAGGCAATAAAATAGCAATATGGGTTGGGCCTCCGGTTAGTAGGTTAGTCCCAAAAGTAATATAAAAGTGTATAATAAAGCCCATAATCATTCAAAACAGATAATAAAATAGCATGAATGCTTCATAAAATTATAGATACGTTGGAGACATATCAACCGCTGTCCTCCTCCACCATGCCGGAGCTGATACCCCGACATCGTCGTCCATTACAAGAGATCGACCTCTCTCATCCACGGCTTCGGACCGGGATCCTTGCATCCCGTCCTCTCGCTTCATCCCCGCCGTCGTCCACCTTGCCGGCACCGCTCCTACAACCATCTCGTCCACCGTGCCCCGACGCCACCGTCTACCCTCCTAGATCTGCTTCCACGCCACCGACAGCCATCGCTACCACAGCACCGTCAAATTCTTAGCAGATGCATACACGGCACCGCACCAGAGGCGGTACTCTTTCGTATCTGCTCAACTTATTTATCGCAGCAAGAAAATAGATCGCCACTGCTTTACTCTGATTTCTTGTCTTGGTTGCGAAGTTGCCTTTGTCCGGTTTGCACCTTCAGATCAGCCATGGCACGCTCAACACTATACTCCCAATGCTTATGGTTTTCCCCTTTTATATTCGACACTAGTTAAATCAAAGTAGACTAAATTTCAAAATTGGGTTAGTCGTTTTTTCAGAGCTCGCCAGAGTTCGTCGATGCGAACGAAGGGGCTCGGGTGGTTGTGGGGCCTCGCCGAACGAAGAAAACTCGACACGGGTGGGGGTTGGGGCGGGGGTGGGGGTGGGAGTGGCGGAGGAACACAGGCGGTGGGGGCCGATGGTCCGGCCGGCGGCCCGTGCGGTGTTCTCTATGGGAAGAATCAGAGACGAGGAAGAAGAAGGGTTAGGAGACGTAGGATATTCATCCAACCGCCTGAAATGGTCAAGAGACAACTGGGAGTTGCATTCTTAATGCGCTTTGGTTCATCATGTGTGGGCACTGCGCAACCAACATTTTATTATCCAAAATCTGCTTGCTCTTCTTTACCATGTTCCTCTTCCGTTCTTCTTTAATATGTACTCTCTTCGTTCTAAATACAAGTCTTTGTATAGATTCCACCATGGACTACATATGGAGCAAAATGAGTGAATCTACACTCTAAAATGTATCTGGATACATCTGTATGTGATCCATAGTGGAAATCTCTACTAATACTTATATTTTGGAATGGAGGGAGTATCATAGTAGTACAGTATGTTCCTTGTACTGAAGATGAGCGGGGACATTTGCAGTGGAGAGGTCTATCGATTGTGATGGACACTTTGAGCGTCTTTGATTCGTAGGATTTTGTAAACATAGGAATAGGATTTGTAGTGGCCTGCCACTTGAACCCTATAAGAATAGCAAGGAAATGCGGGGAGCTGTGTCGCCTTTGAGAGTTACACTGATATTAACAGTACCGCATCTTCACTTGAAGAGAGCTGGTATCCGAATCCTTTCTAGCCGTGCCAGCAATACTAGCACATATATTCCAGCAAGTTCCACTTTGCTGATTTTACTCTGATGCTTACGGTTTTCTCGTTATATCTACACTATGATCTGTGTAGCTGCTTTGTGTCGCACTAGCAGCAGTCCACTCTTGAAGCTAAACACTGCAATGACTTACAAAATTGGCACCAAGTCATTGAGTGCCATTTTGGATGCAATGAAACTCATACGCTCCCCACCTGTTGACTCTTGTTCAGAATATGATCCTAATGACTCTTGTTCAAAATTGCCACATATAGAGAGACAGCATGGAATTGCATTTCTTTGGGCGTTGTGATTCATCATGAGTGGGCAACCAACATTGTATGCAATGAAGCGGAACCTCAAGAATATGCTTCCTCTTCTGTTCATTAACATGTTCCTCTTTGTTTATTCTGTATTTAGTATGTACAGTATGTTCCTTGTCAGGAAGGGGCGCAGGGACATCTGCAGTCAACAGCTGATAGAGCTGGCCTGTACGTGATCGATAGGCTTTCAATTACTAGCGGCAATACAACACCGTATTTTCAAGCCAGTTCCACTTTCCCAATTTATATATCGTGGTTATGGTGTACCCCTGTTATGTACACTATGATCTGCCTAGTTGATGTGTGCTCTTGTTATCATGGTTTGGCAATAAACTCTCGATACAGTATATTATGAACCTATCATCTGCCAACTATCCTTACTTCTGGAGCCTATTTTTTGTGTACTTGTGCCAGATTATATAAATGCACGCACCATATTACAGCACACATGAGCTCTCTCATCAGAATCCAGTGATAGCACACAACTGTTTACAGGGGCGCCCCTATATTAGAATATCATATGCATTACAAAGATAATCTCACAACTATTTATGTTTTCATGGTTCTCAGATATTATACGCAATTACAGTGAATATCAGAATCCGCGCATCAGAAGAATATTGTGGAACACTGCAATGACTTACAAAATTGGCACCAAGGCATTGAGTGCCATTCTGGATGCAATGAAACTCATACGAACCCTGCCTGTATATTCTTGTTCAGAATATGATCCTAATGACTATTCTAACCTCGAGGAGTTAAAGGCAGATGGCCTGTCATGTTCACCCATCAAGGTGCCTATTATAATTTGGCAAGGTTTTATTGATTGCGCGTATCTTGCATATGTTGTCTTGCATTTCTTCTACTTTGTTGCACTGCCATCTGCTTAGTTTACTCATCATATATGTCGAGATGCCATGCCCATCCATTATCAATACATATTCCATCTGTCATCATACCATGTTTTTTCACTCAAATGATGTTCTTGTGCATCAGACATCAAAAAGGAAGAGGGTGATTGCCGAACCAGAAGGAGCACCAGCAAAGTCCTTGAAAAACATGGTTGTGCCGGAGAAATCAGACAGCACCCCACTTATATTGGATGTACAACCAGTGACACAAAACGTAGGACCGACTCCAGCAGACTGTACCCATACTTCACTGGCCACACCACTAGCCCCACTACACAGGACCTGCACTCCAGCAAAAGGTATGCCGATTTCAGTTGCCATAGCACCAGCCGTACCACAGAAAAATCCCACTCCAGCAAAAAGTACGGCAAGTCCACCGGCCGAAGACCTATCCCAGCTGCAGAGACGGACAATTCCTGCAGATTGGAACCCCATTCTAGTTATTCCCTATTTAAAAGACAATGCTTTCAATGTTGTTAGGGACTACGTGCATATATTCCCATCATGCGAAGATTATAGTGAAGACAAACACCATTTTCACATCTTCCTGTCCCACTTACGTGTAAGTGCTATTATTCATGGTGATTATTTTCCTGTTTTCTGCTGATTGAACACATCAATGATTTACATTGCATTGTTGTAAGTAGGCGAGGGCCAATCTGGATGGTCATGACGAGCAAAGCTTGCTTGCGCTTTTCAAGGAAGCATTGCAGTAGTATCGGTGTTACCTGAGGAAATCACACTTTGATGGCAAGTCTATAAACGAATTTCCGGTGAAGTCTCCTGTGCTAAATTTAGAAGACATTGAATGGAAAAAACTTGTTATGCACTGGTCTCATTCCGAGGATGAGGTACTGTCTATGATACCGCATGACAATTTGAACTTCTACTTTTCCGCATGTGCCTTACGGATCTTTTTTGCAGGAAATCTGCTCGAAAGAGAATTCCGGTTTGAAAAGAACGACAGGATATCGCAAATATGTTGCCTGCTGCTTTGCTCTTGTTAGTACATGTTGTCCTGTATCACTGTACTTGCATACATACATGGTTCATTATGTGACAGCAGTATGCATGATAGCTTGCTTATCAATTGTTCGCTCCAAATTATTTGATCTATATGAATGGTTACATTAGTGTAGAATATATCCAATGCCAATGAATTTTTTTTAGCTCTGCATTGTTCTTGTAAGTACATGCTGTCCTTTATCAGTGTACTTATATTGACAGGTAGTTGTTCATGTACCATCACTCGGCAGCTTATTTTCCTTTGCCCTCCATTTTCTACACATCAGATCCATATTTACTCTTACCATAAGGTTGGTACTGAAGAAGTTTAGCTGTGCATTGCTCTTGGTTGTACCTTTTGCCTGTATCGCTGCACTTACATTTATATCTACTTGGTTATGCAGCATCACTCTTCATCTTATCTTAAATATTCTCCATTTTTTCGTATATTATCACATCTATATTTACTCTTAACAAAATGTAGAATAAAGGCAAAGCTTATGAAGAAGATTCTGTGGTAAACTTCTTGAATTCCCCCCCCCCCCCATCAGCATGGACAAGGGCTTTATAGATCCTGTCTTCACCAATAATGTAAGTTTCTCCTTCTCAAGCCTTCAAACTTTGTTGTGTATATTTAGTTAGGCATGACTGCAACAGCTGTTTATTTTTGGTGTTTGCATCAGATTGCATGTTTAAAGTTTATTATGTAGTTCATAAACAAAAGTTTGTCCTTCTCAATTTAAGTTTTCAGTTGTACAACCAAGTTCCTTCTTCATACCATGTAAATTAAACTATACAGAGCAAGTGATCTTCTTTTGCACTGCATGTATGCTTCTGTTCTTCATCCGTAATCCAGTGGCGTGGTGAACCTACCCACTACAACACAATGTCATATTCTGCAATGTCTTAACTATGAACAATGTCATATCATTCTACTATTATTTAAACCGTCTCTTTATTTGCCAATCTGAAATGGGATAAATTGACAACACACTAACCATTGATAGTTATGAGTTCTTGATCTGTAATCCAGTGGTGTCGTGAAGCTGCCAACTCCTTCACAATGTCATTTCCTGCCATGTCTTGACCTGAACAATACCATATTGTGTTAATGCAATTTTAAACTGTGTCACTTTATTCGTCAGTAAGAAATGTGATGAATTGTCAGCACTGATACTTTTATGTGCAAAACCTGTCACTTGTCTGCTTGTTTATCTTTCAGAGTGAGGAAGATATAAGTGTTGAACAAGCGCAGTCTCATCAGCTTGCTCAGCTGCTTGCGTTGTAGCTCCCGAGCAGGGCTAACCTTCCTTGAACTCTGTTGAAGTGTTGTCGGTTTTGTATATTATTTTGTCGGCGTGTTTATTTGCACTGGTGGCGATCTTTGATGCCCAGGGTATGTAATCTCATGTCTGCTTGTGCTTTATTATCATAGTGGCGAACTTTGATGCCTAGTGGATGTAATATGCCGTAATTTCTTTATTGTATAGTCTAGGTTTTTTCTTATTCACGATGCTGCAGTTATTTTACTGTATATATATCATGTCTTTGTAGTAAACTAGCCAAACCATAAAATTATGGTACATAATCGGGCCGTCATGCAATCACGATGTATGATCCACATCATGGGCCCCGTCATCTTGGTCTGTTAAAAGGCCAAAAGTAAACTGGCCCTCTTTTCGCAAGAAAACTCAATGGGCTTTTAGGAGGCTGAGAAGTAGGTTGGGCCTGAAACGTGCCGAACAGCTAACGGGCCGGCAGCAGCCCGAAATGGACCCCGGCCCATGATTGTGCGAATCAAATCACGGGCTTTTAACAAGCCAAAATTGTCTCAGTCCTTGTTTGGCCCAATCAGATATCGGCTGTGAGCAGGCCGGATGCAAACCAGGCCATAGTTAGGCCCAACTATATGACGGGCTTTTAACAGACCGAAATTAATATAGGGCCGAAATGTTAAACGGGCTCTTAACAGGCCAAAACTAATATCAGGCCAAATTACTAAATGGGCCTTTAGCAAGTGGGCCCAAAAGCATAGTGTCTAGTTGACGGGCCAAATCTAATATGGGCCATAATTTAGCCCAAAGCCTCTTAAAGGGCCAGACCTGATCTGGGCCGTAATTTGGCCCAGAACGTGGTAGGCTTTTAACGAGCCGGATCTCATATGGGCCATTATTAAGCCCGGAATGTGGCACACCATTAATGGACCGGATCAAATATGGGCTGACATTTGGCCCAAAACATGGCAGCCAGTTAATGGGCCGGCCTACTAGGGTCCTCAAAATCTTGTGGGCCTATAGCTGGGCCGGCCCATTAATGTCGGCAAAATATCATGGGCCTTTAGCTAGGCCGGCCCATTATGATCCGCAAGAATCTTGTGGGCCTTTACCTGGGCCGGCCCATTATGGCACACAAAAATCTTGTGGGCCTTTACCTGGGCTGGCCCATTATGGCCCGCAAAATCTTGTGGGCCTTTAGCTGGGCCAGCCCATTATGGTTTGCAAAATCTCGTGGCCCTTTAGCTGGGCCAGCCCATTATGGTCCGCAAAATCTTATGGGCTTTTAGTTGGGCCGGCCCATTTAAAATTGATGGGCCGGTCCACGTGTCAACATATCATAGGCGCGTCTCGCCCATTGGATGAGTGACACATGTGCCAACGCGGAGCTGGCACGTGTCTCCTCCAGCCAATGATGATTTTACACGTGGAAAATCCTCATTTGTCAGGGCTGTTAATGGGTTATTGGATCCAAAACCCGACCCGATAGCTTAACGGTGTTCCGTTACGGTGGATGCCATGTGTCGGTCACCCTTGATGAAAGCACTTCTGTGACACGTGATTTATCGTCATGGAAGTGGACACTTCCATGATGATAATTTTGGTAATGTGATGGAACACTTCTACGACAGCACAGGTATGACTATCTTGATTCTGTCATAAAATCATCATGGATGTACATGCATGACAAAAAACGTGACCTACTGTGACAAACACGTATCATCACGGAAGTGTATTTTTTTGTAGTGGGGTGTGATACCTTGGGGCCTTTATCCATGAAGCATCTTCCAATTCCTTCATTTGGTGACTCAAATATGTCATAGGAGTTGGTTGACACAAGTGATAGACCGGCAACACCTTCATCTTGAGTATATTTGGAGTCGGAGTGACTCTCGGAGTGGTGGTCGGAGTCGAAGCTGGATACACATTCACCAACATGAGCTTGATGTCTTCGTTTTGTGTAGCTCCTTGATGACTTGTCCTTGCTTTCTGAATCCTTGCTTCTTCGAGAGGTTCTTCGTTCATAGCGATCATCTCTATTCCTTCTCTCCCTTGGAGGTGATTCTTCCCTTTTGCTTCTCCTTTTAGGTGAGTCTTCTCTTCTTTTGTATGGAGCTGTACACTCATTGGAGTAGTGTCTGGGTCTTCCACAATTGTAACAATTTCGCTCATGACTAGAAGATCTTTTGTCATTGTAGGACCTTGACTTGGAACTTCTTTCCTTACTTCTACTCTTGTAGAATTTGTTGAAGTTCTTCACCATCAAACTCAATTCTTCATTGAAGGCTTGTTTCTCACTTGATGATGTAGGAGCATCACATGAGGCTTTTTAAGTACCACTAGACTTGTTGTGAAGCTCTTCTTTACCCTTGAGTGACATCTCATGAGCAACAGTTCTTCCAATGACTTCGGTTGGCTTGAGATCTTTGTAATTTGGCATCATTTGGATCAAAGTGCACAAAGTATCATATTTTCCATACAAGGCTCTTAGGATCTTCTTGATGATGAATTTGTCGGTCATCTCTTCACTTCCTAAGCCGGCAATCTCATTTGTGATGAGAGCAAGCCTAGAGTACATTTCAGCGACACCTTCACCATCCTTCGTTTTGAACTTGTCAAGTTGACTTTGAAGCACATCCAACTTGGATTCCTTGACGGAGTCGCTACCTTCGTGCATATCAATCCAAGTATCCGAAATTTCCTTTGCATTCTCAAGACGGCTGATTTTGTTGAATTCTTCGGGGCACAATCCATTGAAGAGGATATCACAAGCTTGAGCATTGTATTGCAACATCTTCAGTTCTTCCGCAGTAGCTTCACGATTCAGTTCTCCCTCATCGAAGAATTCACCTTGCAAACCAATACACACAATAGCCCAAACGGCGGGGTTATGTCCAAGAATATGCATTTTCATCTTATGTTTCCAACTAGCAAAATTAGTACCATCAAAGTAAGGCCTCTACGGTGGTAATTTCCCTCGCTCGATGCCATACTCTCCTAGGTTGTGAAACCAAGGCTATGATAACCAAAGCTATGGAAATCAAGGAAAATGGAGACCAAAGCTCTGATACCACTTGTAGGATCGAAAGTATGTCTAGAGGGGGGTGATTAGACTACTTGACCAAATAAAAACCTAGCCTTTCCCAATTTTAATTCTTGGCAGATTTTAGCAACTTAGCACTAGTCAAGCAATCAATCTACACATGCAATTCTAAGAGTATAGCAGCGGAATGTAAATCATTGCATATGAAGGTAAAGGGGAGGAGTTTGGAGGGAGCAAACACAATGTTGATACGGAGATTTTTGGCGTGGTTCCGATAGGTGGTTCTATCGTACATCCACGTTGATGGAGACTTCAACCCACGAAGGGTAACGGCTGCGCGAGTCCACGGAGGGCTCCACCCACGAAGGGTCCGTGAAGAAGCAACCTTGTCTATCCCACCATGGCCATCGCCCATGAAGGACTTGCCTCACTTGGGTAGATCTTCACGAAGTGGGAGATCTCCTTGCCCTTACAAACTCCTTGGTTCAACTCCACAATCCCGACGGAGGCTCCCAAATGACACGTAACGAATCTAGGAGACACCACTCTCCAAAAGGTAATAGATGGTGTGTTGATGATGAACTCATTGCTCTTGTGCTTCAAATGATAGTCTCCCCAACACTCAACTCTCTCTCACAGATTTGGCTATGGTGGAAAGATGATTTGAGTGGAAAGCAACTTGGGGAAGGCTAGAGATCAAGACTCTTGTGGTTGGAATGGAATGTCTTGGTCTCAACACATGAGTAGGTGGTTCTCTCTCAAAAATGAATAGTGGAAGTGTAGGCACGTTGTGATGGCTCCCTCCATGAATGAAGAGTGGGTGGAGGAGTATATATAGCCTCCACACAAAATCTAACCATTACACACAAATTCCCAAACTCGGTGAGACCGAATGGTGAAACTCGGCCAGACCGATTTAGTTCAAAATGTGAATGTTAGGCTTTTCGGTAGGACCGGCATGATCAAATCGGTGGGACTGATGTGCTAGGGTTAGGGCATAAC
This sequence comes from Triticum aestivum, assembly GCF_018294505.1. Classification (NCBI taxonomy): domain Eukaryota; kingdom Viridiplantae; phylum Streptophyta; class Magnoliopsida; order Poales; family Poaceae; genus Triticum; species Triticum aestivum. The sequence goes on from NC_057798.1 coordinate 448,691,944, forward strand.
TTGATCTCGGTGAGACCGATCACATGAACTCGGTGAGACCATTTCAGTAATAGGCAAACAGAGAGTTGGTCAGTCAAACTCGGTGGGACCGATTCGCTCATTTTGGTGAGACCGAAACGTTACGAAAAGGAAACATGGAGTTTGCATTGCGAACTCGGTGGGACCGATCGCTCATTTTGGTGAGACCGAAACGTTACGAAGGGAAACAAAGAGTTTTTAATCCCATCTCAGTGAGAACGAGATCCCTATCAGTGAAATCGAAGTGATTAGGGTTGGTGGCAGTGGCTATGTCAAATGAACTCGGTGGCGCCAGATAGATCAAATTGGTGGGGCTGAGTTTGACTTTAGGTTTAGTACATATGTGGAAATGAGAAAGTGGTTGGGGGTTTTGGAGCATATCACTAAGCATTTTGAGCAAGCAAGCAATTAAGCAACACCTCATCCCCTTTTAATAGTATTGGCTTTCCTATGGACTCAATGTGATCTTGCATCACTAAAATAAAAATGTAGAGTCTTGAGCTTGTTGCCAGTATATATCCTTAGCATTTTGAGGGGTCCACATCTCTAATCCATGCCATGCCAATCATTGAACTTTCTGAAATGATCATCTTGAAAGAGTATTAGTTCAATGAGCTATATGTTGTTAAGAATTACCAAAACCACTCAGGTATTAGTTGCACTTTCAGACACCTTCTGCCAAAATCACTATCCCCCTCCTCCAATTAAGCACCGCCCACAACCATTTTGCACGCAGTATAACATGGAGCTCAGTAACATATGGCAGCAGAGAAGTAAATCGCAGCCGCATGCGCGCACGAGGCCGCTATGGCTGCCATGCGTGCCGACCGCTAGATCTTGGAGGAGCACCTCGTCTTCGAGGCCACCGTCGAGACCGCCACGTGGTTGTCTACTTTAAAATACAGTTTGTGTTGTTTTCTCGAGGCCACTGCCAATGCCTTCTAGTGATTGTCCTCTGTAATGTTAATATGCAATCTGATGTTCAGTTTACAGTTTGGTCCTCTAAAATGTAATGTTCAGTTAACACTTTGTTCCTCTGAAATGAAATGCTCAGTTAATAGTTTGGTCCGACAATTGCTACATTTCATAGTAGTGTTCTCAAGCATTCTTTGTTTTGTTAACTGTCTTATCTTCTAGTACATGTTTCTATTCTGCAATGTCATGCTTAGTTAACTATTTTGGTTCATTTCTTCTGATGTCCATTTAACTGTTTGGTTCAGTTCTGCAATTTGATTTTCATTTGCTGTGGGTACAATTTTGTATTGTTACGCATGTAAAATAAATCGAATTTGGATGTACTCAATACATATTCTATTGATAGTATGACAACTCTCAGTTAACCTGATCAAGATCTTCCTTATGTGTGTTGCAGGGAAACAATGGGAGACATTGCGGTTTACCATCGAGGTTTGTTCAAGCATGGTCCTTTGGCTAATAGCACATTATTGTGCAGTTGCAGGAACCATTATAATATTTAGGTTTCTTACAATTTGGTCTTGCACATGTAGGTCCTGCTATCAGAGGCTTAGACCCAATGTTCGACCCATTTTGCATATGGGGAAATGAGATGTTCGTGAATATTAGTCAAGTTAAGAAACTCAGAAAGATTGTTAGGATGAAGAAACTTGCAAAGAATAACAGCAAGATCTTTGTTTGCACAATGAAGAAGACATCAGTCAACTATAGGATGGTACTAACTCTTTTACCTTGTTTTTACCCCTTGCACCATCAGTCAACTATAGGATGGTACTAACTCTTTTCCCTTGTTTGCATATCTTTGTTTTCAGTACTTTTCAAAGCAGTTCACCGATGATTACCTCTCAAACCACCTGCATGGTCAAGAGGCGAGGAAGGTATTCATTCAACAACCACGGTACAATATTGAAGTCTTGCTGAAGAGGACGAAGGTTGGGCAGGCAATTATCCATAGCCACTGGCCTAAAGTTGCAAGGACATTCAACATCACTGAAGGCTCAACATTTGCCTTTCGCTTTTGCAATTTCCCAGATGAGATTCATCTGTCTATTTACCGTGTATGATCTTACTTTCCAAAGGTTTTTGATGTTGCATGTGAAACTTGGTGCTGTTGTGTAATGGCGGAACTAAGTGTCGAAGCTATCTGATGTAATTCGATTATGAACTCATGGTTGCTATTATACGGATATGAAATATCTGGTGTGTTTTTATAAGAAATATCAATCTGATTAGTACATGGATTATCAATAATAGGCTATTTACCCTGCTTATTGGGGTTTTCTATTGCAGACGGTTACTCAGACAGCACCGTGGGTGATGAACTCAAACAACACGCATGGTTTCTAGAAAGTAGGCATGTTCGGTCAACTAACAATCACACAAGGCTTCCGGCAGAGAACTGTTTGTGTTAGGCCACCTTGCACAAACGTTTCCACACAAAAAATTGTGTGATATACATACGAGCAGAAATGTTTTTCTGGGATTCACCATGCGGGATGTACATACGAATGGAAACAATTGGGTTTCGATGCCCCGCCAGATCGCACACTAACTCATTTTTCCCCAGCTAGTGTGCCAGGAGGGCCTATCCCGACGGTTTCTGGGTCATGCGGGAAGGACCCCCCTATCGCCCACACTCACTTGGCGACGGTTCCAAACTTTGTCGCAGAAAGGGGTTAAAAAATGTTTGTATAGCAGATCTCTGCACCAATGAATGTTCATTTTGATTACGTCAATCAAGTATCTCATGATATTTATTTTGTTGGATTTTCTCCTCCCACTACTATGAATGAGAAGAATTTTTCTTATGTGGAGAGTAGTAAAATTTCTTTGCTTGTGGATCATGAAAATAATGCTTTATGTGATAGTTATATTGTTGAATTCATTCATGATGCCACTGAAAATTATTATGAGAGAGGAACATTTGCTTTTACATATCTCAGTAATATCAAGTTTCCTCTCCATGTGTTGAAAGTTTTGAAGTCATGCTTGTTTTGCCTTCCTATGCTAGTTGATTCTTGTTCCCATAAATTGTTTGCTCACAAAATCCCTATGCATAGGAAGTGGGTTAGGCTTAAATGTGTTATTCATATGCTTCATGATGCTCTATTTGTGTTTCGATTCTTTACTTCTATGAGAGCATCATTGAAATCATTATGCCTAGCTAGGGGCATAAAACAATAGCGCTTGTTGGGAGGCAACCCAATTTTATTATATATTTTTTGTTTTTGCTTCTGGTTTTTCAACAAATACACAATTATATGTCTGTTATGATTGTGTTTTAAAGTTTTAATCAGTGTTTGTGCCAAGTAAGACCTTTGGGATGATTTGGGTGATAGTTGATTTGATTTTGCTGAAAAACTGAAACTTTTGCGCTAAGTTATGGAATTTTAAAAATTCACAGGAATGTGAGTTTGATCTAGATTTTTTTACAAAAGATTGATATACAAATTGCCTACACTGTCCTAATTTTTCAGAATTTTTGGAGTGACAGAAGTTTGGCTAATGTCCAGATTACTACAGACTGTTCTGTTTTTGACAGATTCTGTTTTCATTGTGTTGTTTGCTTATTTTGATGAATCTATGGGTAGTGTTAGGGGGTATGAACCATGGAGAAGTTAAATAACAGTATATATAGCACCAATATAAAATTACAGTGAGTTTACAACAGTACTTAAAAGTGGTTACTTGCTTTGTTTCACTAACCCATCTCATGAAGTTCCGCTAAGTTTTGTGTGATTGAAGTTTTCAAGTTTTGGGTGAGATATCGATATGAGGAGAATAAGGAGTGATAAGACCCTAAGCTTGGGGATTCCCAAGGCACACTAATATAATATTCAAGGAATACCCAAGCAACTAAGCTTGGGGATGCCTCGGAAGGCATCCCCTCTTTCGTCTCCAACATTATCGGTAACCTCACTTGGAGCTATATTTTTATTCGTCACATGATATGAATTTTGCTTGGATCGTCATTTTATTTTATTAGGATTTGCTTGATATTATTTCGAGTAATTTTTTGCATATTTTATTTCAATAAAAGTGTCAAGTATAGCCTTTACCATGCTTATTTTTCAAGTCTATATGTTGCTGTTTGAAAACAGAAAGTTTGTTGTTATGTTTTAAATATTTGTGAGTAGTCAGAACATGATAAATTCTTGAATTTTTTAAACAATAAGGTACAACAAATTTTTTACTGTGTGGTAACTTTTCAGAATTTTTGGAGTTATACAAGTATGAATCTTCTTGCATCCTTTACAGGCTATCCTGTTTTGACAGATTGTTGTTATGTTTGCATATGTTTGCTTGTTTAATGATTCTATTTGAGGATATGAGTATTAAATATACAGAGTCATTTAGTGTGCAATGTTAAATAATGATTTTAGTGATTTTCTACAGTAGAGAATGATAATGTTATTGCATTGATTTATATTAACTTATCTCACGAGTTCTTGTTGAGTTTTGTGTGGATGAAGTTTTTAAGAATTAGGGAAAATGTGATATGAGAGGAATTAGGGAGACACAAAATCTCAAGCTTGGGCATGCCCAAGGCATCCCTAGTTAATATTTCAAGAAGTCTCAAGCATCTAAGCTTGGGGATGCCCCGGTTGGCATCCCACCTTTCTTCTTCAACAATGATCGGTCAGTTTTGGTTGAGCCTAAGTTTTTGCTTATTTACATGATATGTGCTATCCTTGGAATGCCATTTTATTTTGTTTTGCTTGCTATTTGAATAAATACTGAAGATCTATTTTTTTATGAGAGAGAGTCTTCACATAGCTACTTAATTATTTGACTACTCATTGATCTTCACCTATATCTTGTTGGGGTAGTTTGTCATTTACTCTCGTGCTTCACTTATATTCTATGAGTAAATGGTTGAATGAACTGGATATCATAAATCTGAAATTATATATGTTTCATATGATTATCCCATGGGGAGTGATGACTTCACATATAATAAGTATAGGTGGTAAAAATTATTGAAATTTAGCAAACACAGCATTGGTCACTTGAAAAATTCATGAAAGAATATTGAAGGAAGAGAGATTTCACATATAGATATACTATCTTGGACATCTTGTATGATTGTGAGCCCCATTAATTATTTTCAAACTTGAGCAAATTAGTTGAAGTTGGACAAGGAAGACAACATAATAAGTTATGTTTGGGTATATTTGTATAGAAGTTATATTGTTATGGATCCTCCAACATGTGGTACTTGCTTAGGATCTTTTGCTAGCCTTCACTTGTACTAAGCGGGAATACTGCTTGTGCATCCACTTCCTTAAATCCAAAGTTATTCCATATGAGTCCACCATACCTACCTACATGCGATATTTACCTGCCGTTCCAAGTAAATTTGCATGTGCCAAACTCTAAATCTTCAAATAATAATATTTTTTGTATGCCCAAATCTCTCATGAAAGCGACAGGGGGCGGTTAGTATCTTCCATGCTAGGTGGGTTATTCTCGTGTGAGTGTTTATTCGCTTGTCATTCATGAGAAAGTGGCTGGTAATTGGGATGCCCAGTCGTATGATCAAAATCAAAATCAAAATATAATAATGAAACAAAACTCTCCCAGATTGTTGTTGGTATGGAGGGCACCCGAGGATTTGGCTCGCCATGGCTTGTGTTTGTTTGTGGAGGGGGAGTAAAAACTTTACCTTTATGTTTGGGAACTGCCTATAATGTGTCTAGCATGGAAGATATTGAGAACTCTCGGTCGTCACGTTCACAATGAAAGCATACATCTCAAAATTATATTCATCTCTATTTTAAAAGCTTCGAGGTCTGGCACCTCTGCAAATCCCTGCTTCCCTCTGCGAAGGGCCTATCTTTTACTTTTATGCAAGAGTCAGTACTATTCCTTCTCATTTCAACCCCGATTATTCTCTAGCTGGCAAGTACCATGTGGTGGGGAAATATCAAAGCATATATGGCCATTCAAATATATTTGATCATGAATTATTATTGTTGACAATTGTCTATATGTTTAATAAGTTGGGAGGCCAGACATTAAGCCCCTATCTTTCTCTGTGTTCGATGGATGCTATTTGTTCTAAAAATATGCTTTGAGTGTCAGCAATCATGGAAGACTACATGATAGTTGAGTATGTGGAATTTGCTAAATCAGAGCTCTTACATAGACCCTTCCTGAAAATAAGATGAATTGCAATTGTTTGATGACTGAGAAATAGTTTGTTAGTTTTCAAGAAAGTTTATGGTCTATGCTTTAACATGTGAATAGCTTATTACTTGATCATGAGAAGTTTTATGAGATGAGCTACTGCTTATTATATATAATGATGCTAGAAAAAGTGTTTGGAACTATCATTTGTTGGGAAACGTTGCATGGGAAACAAAAAATTTCCTACGCTCACCAATATCAATCTAGGATATGAACATCTACGAGAGGAGAGATTGCATCTACATACCCTTGTAGATTGCTAAGCGGAAGCGTTAAGAAACGCGGTTGATGTAGTCGAACGTCTTCGCGATCAAATCACGATCCATCCTGCAAACTCCGATCCAAGTGCCGAACAGAGGGCACCTCCGCATTCAACACAGGTACGGCTTATGACGCCTTCACCCCCTCGATCCAGCGAGCGATGGTGAAGTAGTAGCTTGAGTTCTCCGGCAGCACGACGGCGTGGTGGCGGCAGTGGTGGTGGAATCTCAGCAGAGCTTCGCTAAGAGCTATGAAGAGGAAGAAGACTACAAGGGAAAGGGAGGGCAGCATCATGGCATAGATGGGTGCGGCTGCCCTCTCTCTACCTCTCTCTATATAGGGGGAAGGGGGAGAGGGGGGCGCCCCTAGGGGATCCCATATAGGGCCGGCGGCCACAAGAGGGAAACCCTAGATGGGTTTTCCCCTTTAGGAGACTTGGGCCCCAAGCCAAAGGGGGTGAGAACCCTAGGGGGCGCCCCCACCTCCTCTGGCAACATGGGATGGGGTGAGGGGGTGCACAACCCCTTAGTGGGCTGGTTTGCCCCCTCCCCTTGGCCCATGAGGCCCCCCAACACTTGCCAGGGCCCCATGAAACCCCTTTCAGTCATGCTGGCCATCACCCGGTACCCCCAGAACACTTCCGGACACAAATACCCTTCGTCCAATATATCAATCTTCACCTCCGGACCATTCTGGAGTTCCTTGTCACGTCTGGGATCTCATTCGGGACTCCGAGCAACCTTCGGTAATCACCACAATGACTCAACTATACTTATATCATCACCAAACGTTAAGTGTGTAGACCCTGCGGGTTCGAGAACTATACAGGCATGGCTGAGACACCTCTATAGTCAATAATCAGTAGCGGGACCTGTATGTCCATATTGGTTCCCACATATTTTACGAAGATCTTATCGGTCGAACCTTGATGTCAAGGATTCAGTTAATCTCGTACGCGGTTCCCTTTGTCTATCGGTATGTTACTTGCCCGAGATTCGATCGTTGGTATCTCCATACCTAGTTCAATCTCGTTACCAGCAAGTCTCTTTACTTGTTTCTTAATACAAGATCTCGTGGCTAACTCATTAGTCACATTGCTTGCAAGCTCATTGTGATACTGTATTACCGAGTAGTCCCTGAGATACCTCTCCGTTATACAGAGTGGCAAATCCCAGTCTTGATCCATGCCAACTCAACAGACACCCTCGGAGATACCTGTAGAGCACCTTTATAGTCATCCAGTTATGTTGCGACATTTGTTACACACAAGGTACTCCTCCGATGTCAGTGAGTTACATGGTCACATGGTCATAGGAACATATACTTGACATGCAGAAAACAATAGCAATAAACTTGACACGATCATATGCTATGTTCATAGTTTGGGTCTTGTCCATCACATCATTCTCCTAACGACGTGATCTCATTATCAAATGACAACTCATGTCTATGGCTAGGAAACCATAGCCATCTTTGATCAACGATCTAGTCCAATAGAGGCTCACTAGGGACACATTGTTGTCTATGTATCCACACATGTATCTGAGTTTCCGATCAATACAATTCCAGTATGGATAATAAACTATTGTCATGAACAGGGAAATACGATAATAACTAATTTATTATTGCCTCTAGGGCATATTTCCAACAGTCTCCCACTTGCACTAGAGTCAATAATCTAGTTCACATCGCCATGTGATTAACGCTCATAGTTCACATCACCATGTGACTAACACCCAAAAAGTTTACTAGAGTCAATAATCTAGTTCACATCACCATGTGATTAACACTCAACGAATTATGGGGTTTGATCATGTTATGCTTCTGAGAGAGGTTTTAGTCAACGGGTCTACAACATTTAGATCTGTGTGTACTTTGCAAATCTTTATGTCATATTGTAGATGCTGCTACCACGCTCCACTTGGAGCTATTCCAAATGGTTGCTCCACTATACGTATCCGGTTTGCTACTTAGAGTCATCCAGATTGGTGTTAAATCTTGCATCGACATAACCTGTTACGCCGAACCCTTTATCACCTCCATAACCGAGAAACATTTCCTTATTCCTCTAGGGATAATTTTGACCGTTGTCCAGTGATCCACTCCTGGATCACTCTTGTACCCCCTTGCCAGACACGTGGCAAGGCACACATCAGATGCGGTACACAACATGGCATATTGTATAGAGCCTATGGCTAAGTCATAGGGGACGACCTTCGTCCTTTCCCTTCTTCTGCCATGGTCGAGCTTTGAGTCTCACTCAACTTCACACCTTACAACTCAGGCAAGAACTCCTTCTTTGACTGATCCATTTTGAACTCCTTCAAAATCATGTCAAGGTATGTGCTTTATGAAAGTCTTATCAGGCGTCTTGATCTATCTCTATAGGTCTTGATGCCCAATATGTAAGCAGCCTTACCCAGGTCTTACTTTGAAAAACTCCTTTCAAACAACCATTTATGCTTTCCAGAAATTCTACATCATTTCCGATCAATAATATGTCATCCACATATACTTATCAGAAATGTTGTAGTGCTCCCACTCACTTTCTTGTAAATACAAGTTTCTTGCAAACTTTGTATAAACCCAAAAGCTTTGATCGCCTCATCAAAGCGTATATTCCAACTCCGAGATGCTTGCTCCAGTCCATAGAAGGATCGCTGGAGCTTGCATACCTTTTAGCATCCTTAGGATTGACAAAACAATCTGGTTGTATCACATACAACCTTTCCTCACGAAAAATTGTAATGGAAACTTTGTTTTGACATCCATCTGCCAGATTTCGTAATTGAAAATGTAGCAACTGCCAACAAAATTCTAACAGACTTTAGCATCGCTATGAGTGAGAAAGTCTCATCATAGTCAACTCCTTAAACTTGTCGAAAACTTCTTTTGCGACAAGTCGAGCTTCATAAATGGTGATATTACCATCAGCGTTTGTCTTCTTCTTAAAGATCCATTTATTCTCAATGGCTTGTCGATCATCGGGAAAGTCCACCAAAGTCCATACTTTGTTCTCATACATGGATCCTATCTCGGATTTCATGGCTCCTAGCCATTTGTTGGAATCCGGGCCCACCATCGCTTCTCCATAGCTCGTAGGTTCACCGTTGTCCAACAACATGACCTCCAAGACAGTGTTACCGTACCACTCAAAAGTTGTGCGTACCCTTGTCGACCTAGGTTTCGACAGTAACTTGATCCTAAGCTTCATGATCATCATCATTAGCTTCCTCTTCAACTGATGTAGGTGCCACAAAACATCTTTCTGTGCTACGCTACTCTCTGGTTGAGGACGAGCAGGAATTAAGCTTGGGGATGCTGATACATCTCCAACGTATTTATAATTTATGAAGTATTCCTACCATGTTTACAACAATTTTATATGGTTTTGATATGATTTGATTACAACTAACCCGGACTGACATTGTTTTCAGCAGAACTACTATGATGTCGTTTTTTTGTGCAGAAATAGAAGTTCTCAGAATGGGCTGAAAATTTACGGTTTGTGGACCAGAAGAGACTCATGAAGCACCAGAGCTGGGCCAGGAGGTGACCGAGGAGGCCACAAGCCTGGGGGCGCACCTCCCGAGCTTGTGGGGCCCTCGAGCACCCCTGACTTGATTCCAATGCAATGTACTCCTATATATCCCGTAACCTCCAGAAAGAACCCTAGATGAGAAGTTCCACTGCCGCAAGCCTCTATAGCCACAAAAACCCAATCGGGACCCCGTTCTGACACCCTGCCGGAGGAGGAAATCATCACCGGAGGTCATCTTCATCATCCCGGCCGCCACCATGATGAGGAGGGAGTAGTTAACCCTCGGGGCTGAGGGTATGTACCAGTAGCTGTGTGTTTGATCTCTCTCTCTCTCTCTCTCGTGTTCTTGATTTGGCACGATCTTGATGTATCATGAGCTTTGTTAATATATTCGAATCTTATGGTGTTCTTCCCTCTCTACCTTCTTGTGATGAATTGAGTCTTGCTCTTTGAGGTTTCATTATGTTGGATTGAATATTGGATTTGAGAACACTTGATGTGTGTCTTACATATGGATACACATGGTGACAATGGGGTATTATATTGATTCACTTGATGTATGTTTTGGCACTCAACTCGTGGATTCCCGAGGTGACATTGGGGTAATCTATGCATAACGGTTGATGCACGTTTTCATCCTACGTTCTCCGATAGAAACTTTGGATTGATTGATTGTTGCACGTTGAGGGATTGTTATATAATCCAATTATGTTATCATTGTTGATAAATTTTGCACTAGTGAAAGTATGAACCCTAGGCCTTGTTTTCAAGCATTGCAACACCGTTTTTGCTCACTTTTGTTACCAGTTATCTTGCTGTTTTTATATTTTTAGATTACAAAAACCTATATCTACTATCCATATTACACTGTTATCACCATCTCTTCACCAAACTAGTGCAACTATAAAATTTACCATTGTATTGGGTGAGTTGGGGACACAAGAGACTCTGCGTGTCCGTAGGCCATTTTTTTTGTTTTCTACTATGTTTTCCAATAGGATGATCATCATAACTATGCTCAGTTCTATTAATTGCCTAATAGTAATTTGTACACCCACCATTGTTATGCTTTCGAGAGATATGCCACTAGTGAACCTATGCCCCCGGGTCCATTCTTCATCAATATTAAGAATTCTACAATTGTTATGTGTGCTTTATTTTATTTTCATTTTAACTTTTATTGCCTTGCCTATTGCTATCAGTTTTAATCTTGCAACTGGCAAGAACGAGTGATGACCCCCTTGCCTTTGTTGGGTGCAAGCAATTGTTGTGTGTGTGTGTGCGCGTGCGCGGGTATTGTTCACGTTCCTGGTGTGGTGCCTCCTACTAATTTGATAAATATTGGTTCTTAACTGAGAAAAATACTATCTGCTACTATACTACTTCACCCTTCATCCTCAGGGAAATCCAATGACTCAATCATGAGTAGCAGAAGAATTTCTGGCGCTGTTGCTAGGGAAAAAACACCTAACAAATTAAGTGCCTTCACACAAATACATCATTTTTGCTTGTTTCTATTGTCTTTGCATGTTGCCTTTTTATTGTCCTTTTTCTATTGTTTGCCAAAATTTTCAAAAATACCAAAAAAAAATGATGTTACTATTCTGTTTTTGTTGCTATCATGGATCCTTCTCCACTAGGTGGCCTTTTCAAAAATCCTAATTATGATAAACCAACTGCTAGTGATGAAATACTACTGCTATAAGCTCTTTGAAAGGAAGATCAAATTGAGTGCGCTTCGTTATATTTATGAAGTTTTTCTTGAAAATCAGGAATGTAAAAACTGTTATGGAGTGTTTAAAGAAGAATTTTATAAAGTGATTCATGATAGTTTCTTGAATGAAAATCATGATTGCAATGATGCTAGTATGAATTCTATGAATGTCAAGTGTGCTAATGATATACAAAACTACAAGCTTGGGGTGATGAGTTTAATGAACATGATATTTTTAGCCCCCCTACTAATGAAGAATTTATAAAAGAAAAATATGATAACCTTTATGATTCAGGTGACGAAGATGACACACTTGATATTGTTTTTTATGGTGACACTATGTCTGTAGGTACTATTGATGATGATTTTGTTACGCCTATTGATTATTATAATGATCATGATTTGGGTGATAATTATGATGCTTCTTGTGATCTTGAGAGTTAATTTGAGTCTCATAGTGAATCTATTGTTTATAATAAAATTTGCAATACTACTGAAAGTGGGTTTGGAAGAGTGTCAACTTTAGATAAAAAGAATCCCACTACTTTAGAGAATATTAAATCTTATGAAATTTTACATTCTTTTTGCTAAGGTATATAATAAAATAGAGTAAAAGGGTCCACCCCGAAACCAAGGGGGTACTAACTAACAGCTGAGTCCTCTCCGAACCGCAGGAGATAGTTGCCCATCATACGGCTCACCAACTTCACTTGCCTCTATGGGGTCAACGGGAGTAGTAGGCATGAGAGGTGGGGCAAATCCATTGAGGAGCAAGAGTTATGGGTTAAAATAGCATGGGAAACCAATCCAAACTCGAAAAATGGGTTAGACCAATCTACAAAACCTTTTTCTATAGATATAATTGCATTTCAAGAGCACCACACCACAATTCATCTGCTAAACGGAAAAGGTCTCACAAAAAATAGAATGAAGATCAAATCTTAGGTCATGTCAAAATGCCTGGTCAAATCAAGATCCACAGATCAACGGCTAGAACTTCTTGCTAACATGTTCCAAAAAAGGAATTCGTACTCACGTCTCTTTTAAAGTATTTTTATTAATGTCAAATTTCTATAAATAAAGTGTGGGCCACGTATACGAGGCTTCAATTATTAGTACTTGTTGGGGATATAACTACTGAATGTAAACCGCCCAGGAGGGGCCGGTTCACCTTCAACTATATTGAAGCCCAAGAAGACCCAGAATATGGCGCTTTACTAATGAAGCTTAGAGGTCCGGATCCTAAAGGCGGATTAGGGCACATAGTGGTAAACCGCCATGGTTATGTAACTTGTATTGTAAGTTAGGAAAGGAGAGACCGATCCGGACACTTGTATGAGCCGGTCTCGGGACTCTGTAAACCGGCCGGGCGTCAACCCGTGTATGTAAGGGGACGACCCGGCGGTGGTTCAAGGACAAGAAACAACAACTCGAGAGCCAGGCATAGAGTGTTTAGCTCCCTGGTTATTGAGACCCCAATAATCCCAACACAACTAGATGTAGGCTTTCACCTTCATTGAAGGGGCCGGACTAGTATAAAATCCTCGTGTCCTTTGTCCGGTTTAACCCCTCTAAGCTAACCCGACGCGATGTCTCCACGACTAAGTCCTTTCACGAGGACATCTGACGTGATATTTCCACGACAGTTGGCGCCCACCGTGGGGCTATCGCACGATGGTTTCGAGTTCTTAAAGGGCAGCTTTGAAGGACTCAAAGGGTACGCGGTCGGTCGGATGACCAAGAGTCGTCGCGACATCGACGACGAAGGATGGGGCCCCGAGGCCGGCTCAATCAAGTACGGGTACCGGGTCCCCTTTGGCGGAATTCATGTCTTCATCGGCAAGATCGGCGAACCGGGCCGTAAGCCGGACATCTGCACTGACCTCATTGAGACGGCTCAGCGTGCAAGCCCCGCTCGGATTCAGCCTGCCATGAAGCGTGCGTTCGTAGGATGTGTCCATGGGATCGGATCTGAACCGGTGTCTGAAGGTGAGACGGTCGCTTATTCCAACGGCGAATCATCCGCTGGTGAAACTGAGTCCTTATATCAAGTTCGTGATGGTGTGTATGAAGGGTATTCCGATGGCACCAGTATTCCATAATTTCTTGAACCGCCAAACCGAGTTGGAATCTTTATGGCCGGAACACAGCCCACTTTGCAGTCTTCATCTACATCAGCAATGAATTCCGGATCAGCGGTCGCGGCAGGAGGCCTGGTGCGCCGACCAGCTCAAGTTCTCTCCGGTTTGATGGATGCCTGGGCGACCTTGTTGACCACGGCAGTTACCCCGGCGATGCAGGATCAGCACAACGCGGACGTTGCTAAGCTAAAGGATCGGATAGCGCAGGCTAAGGAGAACCTGGTAGCTGAGGACGCTAGGATGGCTGAAGAAAGGGTCGCTTTAGATGCCCAGGCGCAGAGGATTCAAGCCGAGAATTATCGACTTTTGATGGATCAGAACGCTTTGAATCAAGTATTCAGGAGGAGGCATCAATCTCACTTGTCGGCGGATTACAATGCGATGAATCTCTTTGATACACCAGGAGCAGGGACTAGCAATCCGGCGGCAGTGAACCGGACTATTGTGCCAAGGACCAGAGCGCCGGATCAACCTCAGGTGATGGGTCCACCTCGACGAACGGACAACCCGCCACAGTATACCACACCCCCGCCGAGTCACTTCTCTACCCCTTTGGACAATATGATAGCAGCAGCATCCCAGCTGGTAGCTATTCCGATAAAGGGTGAATCGCCAGCGGCGGTTGAGACACGGTGGGCCAGGGATCTTCTTCAAACGGCTATGACACAGCAGCAAGCTTACTCGTATAGCCGAGACAGGATTCACACGACCCCACGTCCGAGCAAAAGCTATAGCAGGCATATGGATGAACCGAAGGTGTCCAGCAGTGCGCGGCGCCATATTGTCCCTCAAGGACCCAATCCGGCGCGTGGTAAGGTGAACGCTCAGGACGTGGTGGATAATGGCAGAGCACGAAGGGAGGCCACTTTAGCAACACAATATGCGGGTCGTTATCAACCCACCCCGGTTCAGCCAGCGGCATCGATAGACCGAGGCACCGGGCTTGCTTTCAGTTCCTGGGGAGTGTCGTGTCTTATTCGGGCTCTCCGCAATGTGCGGCTACCTAAGGATTTCAAGGGACCATGTAAGGTACATAATAACACCGCTGATCAGCCACCTGAGGCATGGGTTGAAAGTTATGAGATGGCAATGGAGATGTTGGACGTGGATGAAGCGGCTTGTGCAAAGTACTTCACAATGATGTTAGAGGGAACAACTCGTACATGGTTGAAGAACTTACCAGCTAACTCCGTCGAGTCATGGGACCAGTTGAAGGCCCGGTTTATAGCCAATTTCAAGGACACATGTAAACAGCCTATGTCCATTGTGGATCTGGATGCCTGTGTTCAAGGGGAGAACGAGTCAACAACTCATTGGGTGCGCTGGGTTTCAGAGGTTTTGCATTCATCAGACCGGATAAATGCTGGCCAAATAATCATCACACTGGAACGTAATTGCCGGTTCAAGTCACTGAAGATGAAGTTGGGACGACTCAAGTGCCACTGCAATGATATGGGCACCCTTATGGCCGCCTTGGTCAAATATGCCGATTCTGATAATACCAAGGATCCCGATTCTGATGAGGAGAAACTGGTGAAGGGAAAGAAGAACGGCGGTGCAAAGGGACAGCAGCACAACCAAGGAGGCCATGGGAATAATGGTAAGCACAAAGAAGATAATTCAGATTTTGTGGCTAACGCTAATGTGTAGCGTCGTAAGGGTAGACCGCCCCAACGGGGTGGAGGAATGAATCTGGAGCATTTGTTAAACCAGCTCTGCCCAAAGCATGGGACCAAGGAGGTTCCAGCAACACATCTTTGGAAAGATTGTCACATTATGAAGGAGTTCAAAAACTCTGATCTTTTCCGGTATGATCAGGGTCCATCGGGCGGTTCAGGTCCAGGTTTTCATGGTGGCGGCGGTTCAAACTCTAGATTTCAGAATAATCAGGGCAACCAGAACAACCAAGGTGGTAATAACCAACAGAATAATCAAGGAAATCAGCAGCAGTCGGGTTATCAGAGTCACCCAAAGCAGTTGAATGGTGGGCAGTATCATGTATTCACCACTAGTTTGTGCAAACATGGTCAGAAGCTTCACAAGAGGGCAGTTAATGCTGTTGAACTGGCAGTACCACGTTACTTGCGGTGGTCCGAGCAACCCATTGTGTGGAGCAGAGAGGATCATCCGCCCCGGGTTGACAATCCGGGTCGCCTGGCTTTAGTGGTGGCACCTCAGGTGGGAGGTTATAAGTTCACCAAAGTGCTTATGGATGGAGGGAGCAGTATCAGCATTCTGTATTATGAGACCTTCTGTCGCATGGGGTTGACAGACAAGAGTCTTAAACCGTCAAACACTATTTTCCATGGTGTGGTACCAGGTAAATCGGCATATCCTGTTGGCAAGATTGCTTTGGAGGTCGTGTTTGGTGATGAGCACGACTCCCGGTTTGAAACATTGACCTTTGAAGTGGTGAGGATCCAGAGCCCGTATCACACACTGTTTGGACGGCCGGCTTATGCAAAGTTCATGGCAAGGCCCTGTTATATTTATTTGTAGCTCAAGATGCCGGGTCACAAGGGGACCATCACAATTCATGGAAGTCGTAAGATCGCTTTGGATTGTGAGGAAGGTGATGCGGCCTATGCTGAGTTGGTTTGTGCTACAGAGGAGTTGAAACACTATAGGGACACTGTTGATCCGGCAGACATGACCCCTCTGAAGAAGCCCACCACTGAGCATGACCCAAGCCTGCATTTCAAACCGGCTGATGAGACTAAACTTGTTGACTTTGTTCCTGGCGATTCATCCAAACAGTTTAGCATCAGCACAAATCTGGATCCGACAAAGGAAAGTGCACTCATCGAGTTCATCCGTGAGAACCGGGACATTTTTGCATGGAAGCCTTCTGACATGCCAGGTGTACCGAGGGAACTCGCTGAGCACACTCTCAATATTGATCCCAAGTTTAAACCAGTCAAGCAGTTTCTTCACCACTTTAACGCGGATAGACGCAAGGCAATTGGTGAGGAGGTAGCCCGGCTGTTGGCTGCTGGGTTTATCGTTGAAGTGTTTCACCCTGAGTGGTTGGCTAATCCGGTGCTTGCTCTTAAGAAAAATGGCACTCGGCGCATGTGTGTGGACTACACAGATTTGAACAAAGCTTGTCCGGCCGATCCTTTTGCTCTCCGCGTATTGATCAGATCATTGATGCGACGGCGGGTTGTGAGCGTTTGATTTTCTTGGATGCTTATTCAGGCTATCATCAGATCAAAATGGCAGTTAAGGACTAGGAGAAGACCGCCTTCATCACTCCCTTTGGAGCCTTCTGCTATGTTTCTATGCCCTTTGGGCTCAAGAGTGCCCAGGCAACTTATCAGTGTTGTGTGCAAAATTGTCTTCACACTCAGATTGGGTGCAATGTTCATGCCTATGTTGATGACATTGTGGTAAAGTCCAGGAAGAAGGAGAAATTGATAGATGATCTCAAGGAGACCTTTGACAATCTGCGTGTTTACAAGATGATGCTCAATCCGGACAAGTGTGTTTTCGGTGTTCCGGCAGGCAAGCTTCTAGGTTTCCTGGTGTCCAATAGAGGCATTGAGGCTAATCCAGAGAAGATCAAAGCGATTACATCTTTGGCTAAACCGATGTGCATTAATGATGTTCAGCGTCTGGCAGGTCAAATTGCAGCCCTAAGCTGGTTTATTAGCCGCTTGGGAGAGAAGACGATCCCTTTATATCAGATGTTGAAGAAAACAGACACCTTTGTCTGGAGTGATGCGGCTAATGCGGCGTTTGAAGACTTGAAGCGACAATTGATTGGATTGCCGGTCCTTGCTGCTCCGGTTGACAAAGAGCCCTTGTTATTGTACGTGGCTGCTATTGCCCGTGCTGTCAGTGTGGCAATTGTGGTGGAGCGCAAGGAGGCTGGCAAGGAATATCCAGTTCAACGGTTGGTTTACTATATCAGTGAGGTGCTCATCGAGTCAAAGCAACGATATCCGCATTGGCAGAAGTTGGTCTATGGGGTTTTTATGGCAAGTCGGAAGCTCAAACAGTACTTTCAAGGCCATCCCATTACAGTTGTCAGTTCAACTCCTTTGGGTGATATAATCCAGAACAGGGAGGCAACTGGCCGGGTTGCAAAGTGGGTGATTGAGCTTGGTCCACATGGGTTGAAGTATATGCCTCGAACAGCCATCAAATCTCAGGCACTTGTTGACTTCATCAATGATTGGACCGAGTTACAAGCACTAGAAGACAAACCGGATAATACATACTGGACTATTCACTTTGATGGATCCAGGCAATTGGAGGGCTCGGGGGCTGGAGTGGTCCTTACTTCCCCTTGAGGTGATAAAATTCGTTATGTCCTCCGTTTAATGTTCTCCTGTACTAACAATGCAGCTGAGTACGAGGCTTTACTCCACGGGCTCCGTGTGGCCAAGGAGATGAATTTAAGCTGGGTACGATGCTTTGGAGATTCTGATCTGGTGGCCCAGCAAGTTTCTGGCACTTGGGATTCTAAGGATCCACTCATGGCGGCTTACAGACGCGAGGTGGATATTGTGGCGGGTCACTTCAAAGGGTATCAGGTTGAGCATATTGATCGGCGTAAAAATGAAGCGGTAGACGCTTTAAGCCAGCTGGGATCTCAGCGTGAACCGGTACCTCCCAATACCTTTCTAGATATCTTGCATAACCCGTCTGTTAAGTTGCCTACAGAGGAGGATTTAGCTGTTCCTGATCCAGAGGCCCAATTGGTGGCCGCTTTACATATTGTTTCGGATTGGACGGTTCCATATTTGGCGTATATGAACCGGGGCGAGTTACCAGATGATGAAGTTCTGGCCCGGCAGATAGTCCGGCGATCCAAGTCCATGGTTATTCACAATGGCGAGTTACACCGCTGCAGCGTTTCAGGCGTATTCCAGCGTTGTGTTTCTCCTGAAGAAGGCCAAGAGATTCTACAAGAAATTCATGAAGGGATTGTGGTCATCACGCCGGTTCAAAGTCCCTGGTTGCTAAAGCTTTTCGTCATGGGTTTTACTGGTTGACAACCCATGCTGATGCTGAGGATCTGGTAAAGCGGTGTGACGCTTGTCAGAAGTTTTCACGACGAGCTCATGTTTCGGCTCAAGAATTAAGGATGATTCCCATCACTTGGACGTTTGCCACTTGGGGGCTTGATATGGTGGGACCCTTTAAGCGCTCCAAGGATAAGAAGACCCACCTGTTGGTGGCGGTTGACAAGTTCACTAAATGGGTTGAAGCAGAGCCCGTCAGCAAGTGTGATGCAGCTACAGCGGTTCAATTTCTTAAAAAGATTATCTTCCGCTTTGGCTTTCCACACAGCATCATCACGGATAATGGTACAAACCTTTCTAAAGGTGAGATGGAGGATTTCTGTCAGAGGGAGCACATCTGGCTTGATTTAGCATCTGTGGCACACCCCCAGTCCAATGGTCAAGCTGAGAGGGTGAATCAAGAAATCTTGAAGGGTATCAAGCCCCGGCTTATGGTTCCTTTAAAGCGGACGCCGGGTTGTTGGGTGGAAGAATTGCCTTCTGTGTTATGGAGCATCAACACCACCCCCAATAGATCGACGGGGCAGAGGCGGTCCTTCCAAGCGATATTCGTCAAGATTCGCCCTGGGTTGCCAATTATGTTGAAGCGGACAATGAGCAAGCACGCCAGGAGGCGTTGGACCTGTTAGATGAAAAACGGGACATGGCTTTGGCTCGTTCGGCGGTTTATCAGCAAGACCTGCGGCGTTATCACAGCCGCCGGGTTAAAACAAGAACCTTTCAAGAAGGCGGCTTAGTGCTCCGGCTCATCCAGGATCAGACTGATATGCACAAGTTATCCCCACCTTGGGAAGGACCCTTTGTGGTCAGCAAGTATCTGCACAACGGATCATACTACCTCATTGATGTTTGAGACAACTCACGCAGTTCTGAGGAGGAGACCTGGCGACCGTGGAACATAGCTCTCCTTCGGCCTTACTATACTTGAGCCATAGGCTTCTCTTATGTACATATTTCGAAAATGTATATATTATGATCAATATAATAAACCGACATCCTTGCTATAAGTAGGGCCTTTGCTGTTTTTTCTCCAATATCCTTTGAGTTACATGGGGGCTTCAGCTGACAAAGCGGAGTACTACCTGTTAAACCGGCTATCGTGCCATAATACAGCTTGGGAGCTTCACACCCAAGGGGTCAAAGAGAGTCTGGATGCTATGCACAGCTCAAACATAGGCACCCATGAGCACAGTTCACAAAATTACTTGGGGGCTCTTTGTGTAAAGTAACAAAGAGTTTGAAAGGACCCTTGTAGTTGGGTATCGACCCATGGCTTGGAAGCCTGGTGTATTCACCTAAAAACCTGGGTTAACCTGCCTTCATCAAGTAAGCCACTCCTATCCAGGTAATCCTGGCATGACCCGCCGAACGTTTGACAGTTACTCTCATTGAGACCCTAAACTTGTCAAAGTTAAAATGACGATTGGTTAGTTGGAGGCCCATCTTAAAAGGCTTTGTCAAATGGTTTAACTCAGCAGCCTGGCAGCCCATGAAAAGCCCCGTATTTGGGCCTGGCAGCCCTCGAAAAGCCTCGACTACACGGTTTTATTTGCCTTTGTCAAGTTTTTTCTCTTTGAATGAATTTTATGTTAAACCGGTGTCTCTTAAACCCGGTATGACTTTTCAGTCATCATAATAACCCGGTGTTTGTTAACTCGGCTTGGATTTCAACTACAAGTTGTCAGACCATCTTATCAAACCGGTATTTACAAAATCAGGTCTGGCTTTGACTATACGTCGCCAGTTTTGATCATCTGGTGTTCATTGTAACCCGGCATGACTTAATACATAACATCATTACATGGTGAGAGTTATAACAGCTCAAGATTTGGGTCTTCACCCTTACTACAATAAAAGTTGGTTAACCAACTAAGTGATTTCATATCACAGGTATGAGTTATTTTATGTTTATTCCGCTTTGGTTATTAGCCAGGCTTTATCTTGGGCATTATGACCCGTCCGGCGGTAAACCGCCAGGACAATTTTTTTATGCAGATATCAGAGTGTAACCAAGCACAACAAATATCATGACGGATCAACCAACGTTATGTATCAGTGCCAAAAATTAACGTACTTGGACTAGCCTATTACAAGGCGCTTTGAGGCCCACAATGTTGATTGTTTTTACACGACAAAGTCTGTCAAAGTAACTCGAATGCCGGATTAAGATTCATTGCCAGGACAACGTGAAGTTGATGGATCTTCAGGTGCCGGTTCAACCTCCTCCTCTCCACCCAGAGGCTGGAAGTCAATGGTGGTCCAGTCGATCCAGGTTAGAGCCTGAAATATAGCTTCTTCACTTATCAGATTGGACAGTTCAACATCAGGGGCGTAAGTGTGCTTACGATTGGCGGGATAAGGTTTTGCGATTTTGTCACAGTCATATCAACCCGCTGGTTCCTTTCATCATAAAAGGACCGATGAATAGTCAAGTTAGCCTCTGCAGCCAGTCGACTTGATAGCGGACGCATCTCCTTTGGCAGGGCTTTGAGGGCTTCGTTGTCAAATGCTGACCCGTCTGCTTGTTCATCCGGAAATCCCTTAGCGATATCAACTGGATCCAAGTCAGATATCCATGCTTTGGCCCAAGTCAGTGCCAGTAAAGCGCCAGCCCTAGCAGCAGATCGCTTCACCTCTTCTATCTGAGCCGGTGTCATGGATAATCTTGCTAATGTGTCCTTGATCAATGTTGATGCCGGTTTGTTGTATGAGACTGCACAGATAACCCGTTGGGCACCGGTGTATAATTGCTCAATCAAAATATACGTTACCTTCAATTTCATCCGCATATCTGTGCCCAGCTGAGCAATGCGATTACCTGCAACAGTTTAAGAATTCGATGTTAAACCGGCAGAGTTCAAGATATTTTCAAACCGGCTATGACAAAGTACTTACCAAAGATTGCAGAAGTCATAGCATCCACTTGATGTTTTAGCCCTGTCAGCTCTTCCGTCACCGGCTTAAGAGCTGCTTCGGCATCTTCAGCCCGCTTCAACAAAGCAGCTTTCTCCGTTTCCCAGTTGGTGCGTTCATTTTTGAAACTATCCTTCAATTGCTCCATGGTTGTCAAAACATCCTTTAGCCTCTCTTTGGCTTTAGAGGTCTCTTCTTGCTGGGACTTGATGTTTTCTTGGAGGTCGTCGATTTGAGATTCTTTGATGGTCTTCTCGGTCTGCAAAAGTCAGAAGATGAAGTTGTTAAAGTCCCAAGCACATGACAAGTTATGCACTCGGCACTTGGGGGCTAATGTGGATTGCTTTTTAAAAGTGAGTATTTTTTCAAGTCCCAAGGCTCAATCCAGGTATTAAGCTCGACACTTGGGGGCTAATGCACAATTGATCAATTTTTAAGTAAAGATAATTAACAAAGACAGACAGTCCTGGTTTGTCTTCTAGAGACAAACCGGCCCTTGAGGGCTACTCAGTTGAAGTACTCTTTATATCGAAGTCCCGGTTTATCTTTAAAAAGATAACCCGGCCCTTGGGGGCTACAATGGAAGAGATATACAGAATAGAGTGAGTTTCAGAGTGTTCTTGAAGATTACCTCATAACGCTCCTTCATCAGGTTCACCAAACCGGCTTCAAAGTCACGGCTGGTGTAAAGGCGGTTTAAAAAACCGGAATGAAGCTCCTTGGCTCTAAGGTTGACGAAGTTGGATAAATTCGTCTTCCGTTTCCCCTTGCCCATAGCAGTGAATTCCTCCTTGGTAGTATGTTTGGACAAGACAACCGGATTACCAGGACTAGTGTGACCCATGCCAGTAATAACAACATCATCATCATCACCTTTTGGTGGACTCGGCGGATTGACGGTACCACTGGCTGGACTTGGCGGATTAGCGGCTGGGCTTGGCAGATCAGCAGCTGGGCTCGAAGGAGTAGCATGAGGGCTCGATGGATCAATCTGAGCGGTCGGGTCAGCTTCCAGCGGATTAGCTTCAGTGTTCCCGCCTTGTGGGGTGGAATCATCCATAACATCAGTATTTCTACTGATACCCTTAGGAGCCTTCTCCGGTTTAACTTCACCAATAGGGGTACTGGTTTTAGCCTTCTTGCTCATACGGGCTTTGGCACTATGATATCAAAACAAAGATTAGCACGGTAAACCGAACTATGAAGAAAAAATATGAAGGGCAGTATACTTACCCAAGGACGGTTTTAAGGGAAGGCAGCTGAGTGGTTGATGAATTGCCAGACGAATTGGAATACACCTGGTAATTCGGATCAGACGGATTGAGTGGGTATCGGAAGAAACCCTTCAAAGGGTAAAGTTTTTCGGGAGAACAAGTAACCTCTGGACGACGTTTCCGGGTTGGTGTATCTGGTAAACTGGATGAGGTGATTTGCTGGCCACTGTGCCGGGTTGTGCAACGCTCTTCACGTTGCTATGTCTTCAAAGAAAATTTTGGATCCAAATAAGCAAGAAGGTGAGAGTATTTTACTTTCTTAACTGCACGGCGAAATCTTTGAACCGGCACAAGATCTGAATCGGAGGAAAGAGAGATTACCACAACATGGTCCGCACGGCTGGCCTCCGCATCATCCTGGGAATAGTCATTGTCAATAAGGTGTATGAAAAAGGAACCAAGCGAGTCAAGTTCTACCTCTGGATCTGATTCGTCAATATCTTCTGGCGGATCAGAAGACTTGGCGGTTTTCTTCTTGGCAGCTCTCTTTGTGACCTTGCTTTTCGCACGAGGAGCCCTAACCGGTTTATCTTGAGTTTTCCGCTTCCAGAAGGAGATGTTGGCCTGTGAGATTAAACAAAGGAGTATTAACACATTACTAAAGCGGAGGCGGATCAGTAAGCATTAAGTTAAACTTTACCGCTGGCGGTTTGTTGGAGGTGCAAAAAGGTGGCAACCCGGTTTGGCTGCATGCGGCGATCGGTTCGTCAAGCATCTTCTTCACAGATTCAGTAACTTCAACGTCCGTCATCTCTATTTCATGATATCATTGAGGATCCTTGACGTTGCCAGTGTATTCATGCATTAATCTGGGGCGGCGACTTAAAGGCAGAATACCCCAAGAAACCCAGCAGTGGACGAGATCAATACCAGTCAAACCGTTGGCCAAGAGAGCACGAAGCTTGGCGAGTTGAGGTGCATAAGTTTGCCGTTGTTTGGCAGTTAATCGTTGAGGTAACGGGTGGCCATTGCTAAGCCGGTGAGGGCAGTAACCCGGCAAAGGATTTTCTCCAGCAGGGGCGGTGTTCTGGCAATAAAACCAAGTTTGGTTCCAATCTTTGGGATGGCTATGGTGTTTTGCATGAGGGAAATCAACTTCTTTTCTCTTCTGGATTGATACCCCACCAAGTTCCGTGTTGGGACCATCAGAGAACTCCGTGCGGCGGTTTAAATGGAAAAAATCCCGAAAAAGCTCCACAGATGGTTCTTCTTGAAGGTAAACTTCACAGAACACTTGAAAATTGCATATATTGGACACGGAATTCGGTCCAATATCTTGTGGATGGAGTTGAAAGCTCGCAAGGACATCCCGGAAATTTTTTGATCCGGGCGGGCTGAATCCCCGGTCTAAGTGTTGCATAAATATAATCACCTCTCCATCTTGAGGCTCAGGAGGGCACTCAGGGCCAGGGACTCGCCAATGAAGGACCCTTTTTGAGGCTAAAGCGCAAGTGGTAACATATCCATTGATTTGTGTTCCCGTGATCCGGGACGGAACCCAGTTGCAAGCAGAGAATTGTTTGGTCATCTTGGAAAGCAAACTGTAAAGGAAAAATGAAGGCCGGTTTACGATTGACGGTTCAAGTGTACTAATCGGTGTTAAACCGGGAATTTGATCAAAGCATACATGTGAGATAAACCGGAAATTACTATTCAAGTCAAGATGGCGGTTTAAGTGAGGGCTAATGGTATATGGCGGATTGTTGACCACTAAAAGTTAAACCGCCCTTAGGTGGAAGAGCCAGAGCTGAAAATCTACTAAGTGTCGACAGAAACAGGTTTCACAAAATGATAGTGTAAATTTGAATCTACCGTGGTTCAGTAAGAAGATTATTCTGAGCCCTAAAATGGCGACGACAGAACACCATAAGTCCAGAAGGGAACTATCAAGGCAAGAGGAGATACTACGGCGAGGTAAACTAAAGTTATGTATCAATGGCCGCTGGAGGAGGAGGATAAGTTCATCTAGTTTCAACAATACACAAAAAGGCAGCAAGCAAAGATGAACACGTATGAACACGGATGAACGCAGAAACCCTAAATACAGATCTAGAGTTGAGAGGAAGAGGTTTACCAGATGCGCAGGGATAGCGGAGAAGAGCCGCAGATTTCTGGTACAATCAGGTTGATGCAGCGGCCTTTGTCGATGCAGTGCTCGAAGGTTGAGGGCGGCGGCGGAGCTTCAGAGCTTGAGCGTCGCGAGGAGGAAGAAGATGCACGGAAGGGGAAGAAAGAAAGGACCCCTAAGCCTATGTATAATGCAAAGGGATAAATGGCAGGCGCGGGAATCAAGGAGCCTGAAGCGGCAAAAGTGGGCGCGGCTGTCGCCTCGATCTTCGGGATACCATTAATGAAGGGAATCTTTTTAATCTTTTTATACAGAGATGACGTCATGCTGATCTGTTGCTGTGTCCAGAGGATGACGTCATGGCGGTTTAACAAAGTTTACAGGAGAAGACATCATGGCGGTTTACAAGAAATATTAGGAGATGTGCACAGAACATATTTAAGTATTGAAGATTGACATGAACAAGTTCAAATCAACTTGGGCCTAGTGTTGGGGATATAACTACTAAATGTAAACCGCCCAGGAGGGGTCGGTTCACCTTCAACTATATTGAATCCGACGAAGACCCAAAAGATGGCGCTTTACTAATGAAGCTTAGAGGCCCGGAGCCCAAAGGCGGATTAGGGCCCATAGTGGTAAACCGCCATGGTTATGTAACTTGTATTGTAAGTTAGGAAAGGAGAGACCGAGCCGGACACTTGTATGAGCCGGCCTCGGGACTCTGTAAACCGGTCGGGCGTCAACCCGTGTATATAAGGGGACGACCCGGCGGCGGTTCAAGGACAAGAAACAACAACTCGAGAGCCAGGCATAGCGTGTTTAACTCCCTGGTTATCGAGACCCCAATAATCCCAACACAACTAGACGTAGGCTTTCACCTTCATCGAAGGGGCCGAACTAGTATAAAATCCTCGTGTCCTTTGTCCGATTTAACCCCCCTAAGCTAACCCGTCGCGATGGCTCCACGACTAAGTCCTTTCACGAGGACATCTGACGTGATATTTCCACGACAGTACTCATATGCACATGTCAAATACATACTCCTTTCGTTCCGAAATAAGTATCTTAACTTTAGTATGACTTTGTACTAAAGTTAGTACTACAAAATTGAGACACTTATTTCTGGGACGAAGGGAGTATATAAGTAGCCATTTCTAGTTACCACTGGAGTTCCCCGTATGACGTATCATGATGCATGCCAAGCTAAATTAACAGTCAAGGATGTACACCATTAGGGGCTTGCGCAACGCGAGGGCGATTAACAAACCCATAGCCAAAATAGCTGATGTTTCCGATGATGAAACAAGGACATGATCTGGTAAAACCGGATAGCATCAAACCCCTGCAGCACCGCATACAGTGTGAACCACATGTTTTCTTATCAATTAATAAATCTAGTATGGACAAGATAAAATGCAGACTGACGACATGTGAAATCATTGATCAAAAGAAGCGGTACTTTTTTTAAAGCAAGTGTGCACCATTATTCTTGCTTCTAACAGCAGGTCAGCAGCCCTATTCAGGCTCACCATGCGTACACCACCAGCACCTCTCGCAGACTAACCAGACTTGTAGCATCCACAATTTTAAAAATATGATTAAATTAAAATTTTCTTGATTACCAACCATTCACTATCATAAAATAGGTCATATGTTCGAGGGTCCAAAAAGTCATGTCATGTGGGCCATATGTGATGGTCACATATGTATGCAACTCATATGTGACAGCATATTTATGGCGCCCTCCTGTGGGATGGATTGTATTAAGACTTATATGAACAATTATCATAATAACATTTGAACTTATCCATTACGATTCGTCTTAATTCATATAGATATGGAAAGTATGTTAAACATATCTGACTGGTTTCTTCTCGCCAAATTTTTTTTACCTCACATGAAGATTAACATAATTTTTTCTTGTGAAAGGAAGATTAACACAATATAAATATAATTAAGGTTGATTGTTTACAAAAGTGTGTATCAGCCCTTCGAGGTTTGGGAACTACTAGGATAGAATCTGAGCTTACATTGCAAAAATAGGAAAAGCAAGGCTCAACGGTTGGATGGATAATGGATGGCACATATTATAGTGGAGGATGGCAAGCCACTTAAGTGTAGATTTTACGCGGGGGGGGGGGGGGGGGGGGGTACGTACTAACAGTTAGATATAACATAACTTTTGCAGTAACAACCTCAACTGTCTCATCTTTCTCTACAATTGTTCTGTCCAGCAACCATTTATAGATCTGCACAGTCATGACGCATCATTCCCTATTAGTTTTACAAAAATCTTTGCACATATCTATTTCATCAAAGACATGTGTATTTCAGTACATCATCACTAATTATGCAAGGAAACTGAAGATATTTGTCACGAAAAAGTATGCAAGTATCTATCACGAATATGCTAAGTACATAAAGAAAATTATACCATACCTTCAATCATAATTAAATGTACATTTCAAACCGGGTCATCATAGATGGAACACAATACAAGAGGCATACATACATATCAAGTGATACATGGGACGACATTTTTAGTACATGACCGGCAAGACTAGGTCGTAAGGACTAATACGATCACCGCCCAACAAACATTGCTATTAAAAAAATGCATCAGGAACTGTAAGTAAGGGAAGTCTGGACTATTTTGATGGCACGTGACATGAAAGCTCTGTCATTTCCTCCAATCCGAGCTCAGGCCCAGCTTTTTTTGGTCGATTCTCCCAGAATCTTGAGAATTGGACCCCCCCCCCCCCAAGATTCTCCCAAAATCTTAAACTCATATCTTTTTTACAATCCTAGATAGTTAGAACGTAAACAACTAGAATTGTCAAAGAAAATCTTAAGAATCGACCCTCCACCCAGCTTCTCCCATAATCTTTTGAACCATTTTTTTACAATTCTAGTTGTTTACGTTCTAACTATCTAGGATTGTAAAAGAAATATGGGTTTAAGAGTTTGAGAGAATCTTGGGGGGGGGGGGTCCAATTCTCATGATTCTGGGAGAATCGACCAAAAAAAGCTGGGCCTAAGCTCGAACCGGAGGAAATGACAGAGCTTTCATGTCATGTGCCATGAAGATAGTCCAGACTTCCCTTACTTACAGTTCCTGGCGCATTTTTTAATAGCAATGCTTGTTGAGCGGTGATCGTATTAGTCCTTACGACTCAGTCTTGCCGGTCATGTACTACAAATGTCCTCCCATGTATCACTCGATATGTATGTATGCCTCTTGTATTGTGTTCCATCTATGATGGCCCGGTTTGAAATGTACACTAGATCATTGAAGGCGCACGTTGCTGCGCCCATCCGTTTTTCAGATAGAATTATAGGTTTATGTATAAATTTATTAAGGCATGAAGCATAAGATTTAAATCTACAATAAAATAGTATGGTATTGGTCAATCGCTATACGGAAATTTTGATCAAAGAGGGAACTATGGTTTGTTAAGGGAAGACCAACATGGCTAGTAGGATATGGCATTACTTACTCACTGATGAAGTGAACTTTAATAGTTATTTTTTGCGGCAAAGAGTGTGAGAAAAATTTATGTAACTGATCCGGCAGATGCTTCATAACAGAGCGGTGAATCTAATGTGAATAGATGCTTCATAATAGAGCGTGTTGATCATGGAAGAACTTAGAGCGACTGGTGTTCTAAATAGATATAACATAGTCAACATAAGAAGAAGAGGAAAATTAGTTTTATAGCTGGAATATAGTGGCCTGCTTGAACGCCTTCCAAAAGTAATAAGCTAACCATTATATACAGTGACTGGTGTAATATAGCATACATGTCTTGTATGCAGCATTCTGTATAAAGCAAAAAAAAACAGGCGAATAACTAATGAAGGACACATGATAATGTTGAACCTATGTCATGTAGTTTCGTGCACTCTAGTGCGATCCACTCCACTGTGCTCAGTGAAGAAACTTGTAGCACCAATAACCACAATGCTTTAAGCGTGTAAGAGAGAAAGCATAAACTACGGTAATACTAAAATCACAGTTAAAATTTTATTCAATTTCTTTTATACACAATATGTCATTTTCAATCTCAGTAATCATATTGACGTGGTACTTCTATGTTAACAAACAAAGGCACATGCAAGATTGACATCTTTGCCGACAGAATATAAGGTGAAAACATGATTATTAGATGTTTCTAGCAGAAAGAGTAGACTCTTGCAACTGATTAGTGAGGTATGCTGCTTCGAAATAGTATATATCTCTAGGTGAACTGTAACCCATACATGAGAGCAAGTATAAGGAGCAAACTTGGCCTAAAGGTTTAGCCGAAATCATCATATTCTAGTATTTCTTAGTCTAAGCATTAAATATAGGAAAATATAGCTTCTTAGTATGTCTAGACAATCTACTCTAGTTTGTATAACAATTTTCATACATCTTCATGTTAAGTAATTGCTCTTCGGGTCATCCACAAAAAAGCAAGCAGAAGTGCGGGATATCAGGATAGTAACTAAACAATGATGAAAGAAGGCTTATAGATAATAACTAAAGACCAATGCTGCATTATAATGCAAATTTGCATACCATCATGCACTTGCATCTTTTTTAGAAACCCCATATTTTGGGTAGTTAAATTATCCATGGATGTAGAGAATGAATGATCACAAAAAATAAATACGGACAATGATTCAAGATGATCGTTCAAGAAAAAAAATCAAGAAGCAATGCGTTGCATGTCACAAAACCAAGCCTATAGAAAAGAATACCTTCCCTCATTCTAAGCATGTTTTTACCAATATAATCCTTTAATTTTATAATACGCAAAGTCGAAACCCTCTGTGTATTTTTATTTTGTCCCAGGCAGACATATTCGAAGAAGAATCGAGAAAGAAGCACCAAAAATTAATAAAACAAGGTTATGTCCTATTTGCCTACTATAGAAATACATAATAAACATGTAAAATGAGACAATTTGTAAACACAAAGCACAATAAATTCAAAAAGTATTTTACCTCACAATTGCAGAGCCATGAGGATCAAAGAAACAATATGATACCAAAGTGAACATACATGGCCAATTGTGTAGCACTCCTGGTGTGAGATGAATCCCAATAATTAAATATGTACTGATGGCAATGATTTAGCAACGTAAACTTGGAACACCCTAGATGGTGACTATGCAACAATATAATATGCTAGGTTGGCTGGGATAATTAGCTTCCCAATGTAATACTCAATCCTTCAGAACCAAGAAAATAACCAAAACTGTAATCAGAACAAACATGGAAGTAGTGTGCAGTATTGAAATACTGCAAATCAATATAGCTTATATGCCAGCTCTTGAACCATTTGTTGAAAATTTGAGATCCTTTTGGTATACTCGTATTGCTTCAACTCTAGTTCTTCTGTATGAGGCATGCAAAATGAGAATTTGACAGTCACAAGTCACAAAGAAAAATATATTGATGGTTTTTGACATTACTTGTCAATTGGGGATCACAAGATGGCTAGACAGATTTCTATCACCGTTGCATAAAGATTACCAAATATATATGCTGGAGGACATGGCAATTCTAGGAATGATACATGATATATCAATTAAACATAGCGCAGGTGGGACCAATTGGAAATCCATATCACTGTCGCAGAAATATTACATAATATATCTGCCGCCGTAGAAACTTTCAGCTTTCTTATTCAGATGTTATGTACTGACAACAGTAAAGTTGTAAAGTTAAGTTAGTTTGTAATTATTGATGCTGCTAGAAACATAAGAAAAACATAGGTGATCCTCATAAGTCGTTTCTTCCTTGATTATGAGAACCACATTACGTAATCAGATCTATATAGAAAGTGCTACCAAAATCCATATTAATTATTGCATCACCCAAAGGGAACGACGTTACCTATGGCTAGAACTCTTCCACAACATGCAGAACCTGTGATGCCTGGTGTGTCATACCTTGTGTGGAGGTGATACCGTGATAGCGTGATATCAAAAAAGTCATGGCCGGAGGAAGAAGCAGTGGACGCATGGCTGCTGCTCCTCACACCTGCAAGGAAAGGCATGGCCGGTGAGGTAGGATGAAGGCGCTGCATGTGAGATGATGAGCCGCGGTTGGCGCGGCTGCACGAGGTCGAGTTTCGAGGAGAGGCGCCGCCACATGAGGTCTGCCAATCAGACCTCGCCGTCGTCGACCGCCCCATAACTCCTCTTCACAAAGAAAAATTACACAACAAGGCCACCAGTTTTTCCCCTTGCCCTGCAGCCTTTTCCTCTTTCGATGCCGCCCACGGTGAGCTCGAAGGGACGCATGTTCCTTCCCTCAAAGTCTAGCGGCCCAACGCACCTGCCTGGTTCAAGGCGGTTCAAAATGGGTCAACATAGGCTGACAAGGTGGACCCCACGCACCCTTCACGCCTCGATTCACCCCAGAGCTGCATTTTGAGGGAGCTTAGGCTGGTTGTAATGGGAAGTATCATATACTAGTATCATGCATATGATACTAATGTATGATACTACCTCCCTAATGCATAGTATCATATAGTAGTATCATGTAGTACTCTATTTATTGTCATGCATGACACAAAGTAGCATAACATTTAATATGATACAGTATCATGATATGATATTACGCCCTCTCTTTCTTCATTTAATGCTATGACACCTCATCAAAATTGCCTAGTTGACATGCATGTACTAGCTATGATACTATCATTACGACCAGCCTCAGTATCTGTACCTATCCCTATGACCATTGATAACGTTACATATTCTCGGAAAAAAAAAAGTAACCAACCACTTCTCCGCATGAAACACGTCGCGAACTAGCCACTCTGTTGTGTGAAGTGCGGATTACGATGCCCCGAACTGCACATTTCGCCAACCGGCGCGCGACGCAAACCTGTGCCGAAAGCCGCACACATTGGCCACCGGCGCCCATCCTCCATCCCCGACCGGCCATCCCGATCGGATAAACCCGCGTCACGCGCGCGCCACCGAAGAACACCAACCCCGCGCCGCGCGGTGGAACACCATTCCTCGCCTCCCGACACAAGCAGATTCCTTTCCTTCCTCCTCCACCGCACCGCACCGCATCTCCGTCCGCCACGGCGCCGCCGCGCCGGTTTCCCCACCCTCCCCTCCTTCCTTGCGTGCCGCCCGCGGGTCACTTCCTCCCCATGCAATCACTCGATTCCCCAGCAGCGGTGGCACGCAGACACAGCTAACCGCTGCAGCTACTCTATTCCGTCTCGTGCAACTTTAAGGTCGCACCTTACAGCGGGTACGAGCCCATAGTTTAATCCCAGAGGCGGAGGAGGAGGGAGCATCCAATCACACACCGAACAACCGACGACGATGGAGGCGTGCTGCTGCTCCTCGTCGTCGGCCCCGCCCGCCTCCATCCTCGCCACGGGCGCCGGCCTCCGCCGCCGCTTCTCCCCGGCGACGGCCGCGGCGTCGGGCGGGAGGGTGGTGGCGCTAGCGCTTGCACCCCCGCTCCGCGCCTCCTCCGCGGCTCTGCTGGTGGCGCCGCCTCGGCGGGGGCAGCAGCGGCGCGGGGCCGCGGGCCTCGTCGTCAGGGCGGTGTTCGAGCGGTTCACCGAGCGGGCGGTCAAGGCGGTGGTGCTCTCGCAGCGGGAGGCCCGCGGGATGGGGGACGAGGTGGTGGCGCCGCACCACCTGCTGCTGGGCCTCGTCGCAGAAGACCGGTCCGCCGCGGGGTTCCTCGCGTCGGGCGTCCGAATCGAGCGCGCCCGCGAGGCGTGCCGTGCCGCCGTCGGGAAGGGCGGGCCTGCTCAGGCCGCGACGGGGCTGGCCACGGACGTGCCCTTCTCTGGGGCCAGCAAGCGCGTGTTCGTCGCGGCCGTCGAGTTTTCCAGGAATATGGGGTGCAACTTTATCTCCCCGGACCACATTGCGCTCGGCCTCTTCGACCTGGACGATCCGACAACCAACAGCATCCTCAAGAGGTTGGTGCTGATGTTCTCCTTTTCCATTTCTCCCGAAGAGCTTGCAATTTGTAGTTTCATGTCAGCAAAAACGTGAACAGCTAAATAATGCATCAAACTATCTATTGATCGTCTAAACAATAAGCAACATTAGATTTTTCTGTTGAACTGTCATCAAAACGGGAAATGCAACTGAATTTATGTGGACTCTCGAAAGAAATGGGAATCCAATTAACTGAAAATTAAATAAAATGTTGGCCTTTTCGCACTTCTAATTATTTTCTAGCTAATTAATGATGTTTATTCTAGCTTAGGAGTAGTTCCCACTCAGCTAGCAAAGCAGGCTCTTACCCGAGTCAAAGGGGAGCTAGCAAAGGATGGCAGAGAGCCTCTGGGTTTGTCTTCTTTCAAATTGCGTGATAAGTCTACTGCTGGAAATGGGAGGACTGCCATTGCCAAATACTCCAATAAAAAGAAAGGTCAGGGATTAAGCTGCTCTGCAGGTGTTTGTGCTAATTTTCTTTATGACACTGAGTGTGGAAAGAATGAGCTTATTTACTTGTCATTTCAGAGAAGAGCGCACTAGCTCAATTTTGTATAGATTTGACTATGCGAGCCAGTGGAGGGTTTATCGATCCTGTTATTGGTCGCACGAAGGAGATTGAAAGAGTAGTTCAGATTATATGCCGGCGCACAAAGAACAATCCAATTCTTTTGGGTGAAGCAGGTGTTGGCAAAACTGCCATTGCTGAAGGGTTGGCTCTTAAAATTGCTAATGGAGATGTACCTATTTTTCTTGTGGTGAGTTTCCGCAACCAATTATAGATAAACAGCCACGTTTGATGTCAAAAAGTTGCTCGCAAACAGTAGTTAATACTTACTACTAATTCACATTGTTTATATAGGGAAAACGTATATTGTCACTAGATGTTGCTTTACTGATGGCTGGTGCAAAAGAGAGGGGTGAATTGGAAGCCAGGGTTACAAGTTTAATACGTGAAGTGCGCAAAGCAGGTTTATCTGATTTGTGCAGTATAAATGGAACACTTAAACATTTCTTTCCGCTTTTTGATCTTACAAATAGCTCCAAATTTCATGCAGATGATGTTATTTTGTTTATCGACGAGGTTCATACTCTTATTGGGTCTGGAATTGCTGGAAGAGGAAATAAGGGAGCTGGTCTTGATATCGCTAATCTGCTGAAACCTGCACTTGCTAGAGGTGAATTGCAGGTATTGTTTCCACACAAGGAACTCCTTCTATGGCTATTCCTGATGTTGTACTGATTTTTACTGCTGCACATATTCCTGATGTTGTACTCTGTAGTTTGTCACTTGAGTGGTGTCCCTTTATAAATACCTGTGAAGTATTTGTGTTAATCAGCAGTCATGATCCACATGGACCGTTTCCATGCTACTAAGTACTCCATCCGTAAACTAATATAAGAGCGTCTAGATCACTACTTTAGTGATCTAAACGCTCTTATATTAGTTTACAGAGGGAGTAGTATATTATATCTCGTCTGCGACATACTGCAACATATCATATTTTCTTATTTTTCTTTTGCATGTGTTGATACTTGTCTGAACTCACAGTGCATTGCATCTACAACTCTGGATGAGCACCGTTTGCATTTCGAAAAGGATAAGGCTTTGGCCCGCCGATTCCAGCCAGTATATGTAAATGAGCCCAGTCAGGTAGTGCAGAATTTCAATTCTCGAAACCTCTTGGGACTCTTCATTATCAGCTTCTTTTAATTTCTCTTTGTGCTCTCTGCAGGAGGATGCTGTGAAGATATTACTTGGTCTGCGTGAAAAATATGAGACTTATCACAAATGCAAATACACCTTAGAAGGCATCAATGCGGCAGTTTATTTATCAGTGAGGTATATCCCTGACAGGCATCTTCCTGACAAGGCTATTGACCTAATTGATGAGGCCGGTAGCAGAGCTCGGATGGAATCATTTAAAAAGAAGAAGGAAGAGCAGTGCTCTATTATTTTGAAGTCACCAGATGAATATTGGCAAGAGATTAGAGCTGTCCAGGCCATGCATGAAGTGGTAATAGAATATTTAAATAGAGCTGTTCCAAGTAACATTTTTGCATGTCCATCTGCTGGTAGATGTTCAATTCATTTCGCAACACGTTTCAGGCACTGACTAACAGGTTGAAATATTCTCTAAATGAAAATGACCAAGAGAATGAGGTTAATGTTGAAGTACTGGATGATAGCAAGACAAGCCCGACAGCAACACCCTCAGCTTCAGCTGATGAGTAGGTTTTCTCATTCATGATTTCATCCCGAGTAGACTTCACATTTCACAATATAAGCATCCAAAATTTTAAAACACAATTAATGATGCAGACCATCTGTGGTTGGGTTAGAGGAAATTGCAAGAGTCACATCATTGTGGTCAGGCATACCAGTCCAGCAGTTGACTGCAGATGAAAGAAAGCTTCTAGTAGGACTAGACGATGAACTCAGAAAGCGTGTCATAGGTCAAGATGATGCTGTTGTGGCTATATCAAGAGCTGTGAAGAGATCACGCACTGGCATGAGTGATCCTGACAGACCTATTGCTACTCTACTTTTCTGTGGTCCAACAGGAGTTGGAAAGACTGAATTAACTAAAGCTCTAGCATCAACTTATTTTGGATCTGTAGGTCACTCTTTCCTGGTTATATCTTACTCAACCTACAGAACATGTTACATTGAATTTGTCTTAAAAGGTTATTTCTTTCGTTTAACAGGAGTCGGCTATGGTTAGATTGGATATGAGTGAGTACATGGAGCGGCATGCTGTGAGCAAGCTGATAGGCTCTCCTCCAGGGTACATGGGATTTGGTGAAGGTGGTACTTTGACAGAAGCAGTCAGAAGAAAACCATTCACTGTGGTATTGTTTGATGAAATAGAGAAAGCTCATCCTGATATTTTCAATATTCTTCTCCAAGTGTTTGAAGATGGTCATTTGACGGACTCACAGGTGCTAGATCCTGACATACGTGATATTACTTTCTGCAGTCGATAAATAAAATTCATACTGTACTTTGCACCTCAAAAGTCAGGCTAGCTATTTTTGCAAATTCAACAAGCTAAATGTTCATTGTTATGACTTTGTCCTAGAAGGGCGATCCTATTGATGAGACTCAGTCTGATGTGCATTGCTAAATCTTGTGTGAACTTTTCTTAGGCATGATCCTGGATTCATCTTAGTGAAATGAAACCGTCATTACTTTTTCTGAACTACAGGGCCGCAGAGTTTCCTTCAAGAATACATTAATCGTCATGACATCAAATGTTGGTTCTACATCGATTTCCAAAGGAACGATGAGCATGGGTTTCCAGACGCAGAATGATACAGAAGAGAACACATATGCTGTAATGAAATCCTTGGTAATGGAAGAGTTGAAGGCATTTTTTCGACCTGAATTGCTCAATAGAATGGATGAGGTGGTTGTGTTCCGTCCACTGGAGAAGACTGAGGTCTGTTATTTCATTTTAGGTTGTTTGGTTATTATCATGTGATTCTAGATATCATATCAGATTATTATAAAACTAAAATCACCGGTCCATTTGTATGCCATTACACAATACCTGTGCTGCAACCCCTTTCCTTTTTGCACCTACGTGCTCCCTCTGTAAAAGATCTTATATTAGTTTACAAAGGGGGTACCTTGTAAAATCTTGTACATCAAGATCTTTTTTCTGTCTTTTTGTTGAAAAATGTTGTATTACACCTTCTAACATGTCGTTTATGAAATCATGCTACGTATCGCAAATGGCGTACTAACAGTTTCCGACATTTTTCAGATGCTGGCTATTCTTAATATAATTCTGGAAGAGGTGAAGGGTAGGCTGTTGGCGCTCGGTATCGGCTTAGTAGTATCTGATGCCATGAAGAACATGGTTTCTCAGCAAGGATACGACAAGAGCTATGGTGCGCGGCCACTTAGAAGGGCCGTCACTCAGTTGGTTGAGGATGTCATCAGCGAAGCAATTCTCTCTGGGCAGTACAAACCTGGCGATACCATAATGATGGACACTGATGACAAGGGAAAACCTTGCTTGAGCCGGTTGAATGATCAGACTGTTCAAGTTTCTGATCCAACGCCAATGCATTGAAGGCTTGAGCACCCGTGTATAGTGATGCTTACTGCGTTATTCTTTGCTGTTGATAAACTTGTTGATTCTTTCGTGCATAGCGGTATAGGTTCCGTAGTTCATGTACATAGTCTCCACATGCTGGAGTTTCTCCGTGAATATATGTGAATTGAAGTCTTACATCACCTGTACATAATGCTGCATTTCTAACATATGTACACTGTTTCGTCAGACTGTAATGTACACATTGTGATTGTGCCGCGCTTCAGCATATCCTGCTGAACACCTGCTGGTTATTTCCAGACGCACTCTGAGTAAGCTTTCTGAATAAGTATCTACTTGCTCAGAGGAAAAATCTCAAGCGTTCTGAGCAACAAATTTTGCCGTAGACTGGCGCAGACTTCCGGGAACACAGTTCACTCAACATGAGAAATAACTGTCGCCGACAGGCAGTGAATCACTTCAATCTGATTTCGTCAATCAAGCTCGGGGCAAATTTTGTGAAGAATACGATATCTATCAACTAGATTAAACACTCGGAACCAGAAACATATTTTAAATCTTGTAACGTGAATATGTGATATGGTATGACAAGGCTTGGAATATATGATTAGGCGTCAAACTTTATATCGTATTTCACTCCATTTACCATCATACTGATGGATAATACACCGAATGGCTTTAACCTGTACGTTGTACTATATTGATTATTCAGTTGCCAAATAAAACGGTAATGTTCATGGAGTAGTAGGGACGAGTATTACTCTAGCTTCTTGTTATCACTTGAAAGTATCTGTGCATCAACAAAGCTGGAATAGCTCAGATGGCTAGAGCGTGTGGCTGTTAACCACAAGGTCGGAGGTTCGAGCCCTCCTTCTAGCGTTTTTATTTTCTCGGAATAATGAATTTTTTATACTTCCCTGTTTTCCTTTTCCTGAATCAGGTTTTTCAATATGTAATTTTTTTGGTTCTCGCAACTATTTTCACCATGTAAATTTTCTGGATTTTACAACTATTTTGGGATTGTATTTGTTAGAGTTTAATTAACGTGTGTTAATTATGGGGTAAATCTCCCCTTGTAACTGCCATCTCTCCCGAATGGATGCCTCTTCATCGCATCCCTTCTCCTTGTATAAATGCTTACAATCATCTAATGAAAGAGAGAGAGGATTCACTTTTCTTTTAACACGTTACCAGCACGCTCCCGAGAGCGATTTGGTCTGAGAGAAAAAGGGACGGCGCGACCGCTCCCCGGCCATGGCCTCTCCTGCAGAGGTCATGATAGCGGCCACCGGCCGGCGTCGCCTCCCTCCGGCCGTTGTTGTGGGTCACCTTTCCCCGCGCGGCGCTCGCGCCCGGAATAGCCAGGCTACGCCCGCCCGCGTCGAGGCCTCGCCCTCGCACACTGCGCCACACCCCGCGCCAGGCTATGGCCACGCGTCGCCTGCGCCGAGGCTTCGCCCTCGCCCGCCCGGCGCCCATCCGCCGCGCCTGGCCGGGCGCTGCGACGCGCCTGGGGCCCATCCACCCGGGCGCCGCCTGGGTCGGGGCTGCCCTTGGTCGCGCGCCCGTCCACCCGGCCTCTGCGCCGGCCGCGTCAGGCCGTGGCCGCGCCCACCCGGGTCGGGACTGCCCCTGGCCGCGCGCCCGTCCACTGGACCTCCGCGCCGCGCCGCGCCCCAGGCCACGGCCTCCGTGCCGCCTGACCAGCGCCCTGTGCCCGGCCTCCGCGCCGTGCAGCGCCCCAGGCCACGGCCTCCGCCTGGCCGTGTGCCATGCCGCACCGCGTGCCCGTCCGCCGCCCGCGGCGCACCAGCATCTTCTAGCGCTACGGCAGCACGAATGCGTGCGGCAGTGCCCTCCCATCGGCAGCGAATGGTGGTGCGTAGCACGGCGGCGTGAGCCAAGACGAATCCTTCGATTCGTAACCGCACATGGAAATTGGAAGAGCGGCCATGGAGCCTTATCCCTTCGCGATTATACACTTCACCCATGTGGCTTTACCTATTTTCATAATAGGCTTGCGTGTATAAATCTTGGAGTAATTCCTGTATGTCTCAGGATAACTTAACATGGTTCAACTACTCGTGCTATTCATTAGCACTTGTCATCTTTATTAGACCATGTATGTATAGATATGCATTTCAACCCATTTTCTGTTGAGTTTTACAATTCCAGAAATATGTGTATATTTATATTTGACATGTTCAATGTGTTTACCACATTCTCTAGAACATGTTTTTCGCGATTGAGATTAAATTTTCTCGCACAACAATATTGATTTGCAATTGAGAAATATAATTTTTCTCGCAAAACAATCTCATAGCGATTAAGATTAATTTTCTCTCGCAAAATATTAATTCACCCAGCTAAATTATCATGCAACTTGATACAGGATCATCTCATTTAATTTGAGATCTGTACAATTCAAGTTTTTCACTTGAACATCAAGTTTGCAACATCATTACTATCCATTATAATAGTGGTGTATTTCTATTGAGTATGATGTATTCCGGAATGTATGTATCTCCATGTTCGCTACATGTTGAGATTAATACGTCTATTTGCAATTGAGATTTTTAATTTCTTGCAAATAAGAATGCAAAATTCAAAGTAATTTCTTCAAACTGATGTATTGGGATCACAAGGTAGTCATTTAGATCTACTGCCTTCGCAGATTGTCAATGACTACTGTTAAAGCCTATATTTTGTCATTTTGACATTATAATTGCTTTACAAAGTGCTCTCATACACATTTTACTAAGTCATGGCATAAGGCATTTACGAGCGCGTATCTACTGATTCCATCAGATTATACTCTCTAGTGTTGTGAGATCTACTTCATTTTTGAGATTATCTTCAAGATGTCATATTTAGCTATTTGAGATTCACACTAATGGTTTCAAGATAACTTCTTGAAATACCCATTGATTTTGCTAAGTTCATTACAACATCAGCCATGATGGTCTTTAATTTACTGGTTGTAAATTAATTATCTCTGGTTTACCCATAGAGGTAACATATTGCTATAGAGTTTGAGGCATTCGCCCTCAATGGCCACCACTGCCCTATATGGGCCATGGACATCATGACCGCTCTTGTGTCTCGTGGGATAATATGTGCAATCCTGGATTCACCTCTGGTCAGGATGACACCGCTAATAGAAAAATGGTGTCTTATAATCATAAGGCATTAGACCAGATCACAGCATCTGGTTATTCTGTATCAGCGATTCCTGGGATACAATGAACCTCAAGGGCAAAGGTTTGAATTTTACTTCAACCTTCAATCCGACATCACTAGCTATGACATGTGATGGTTGAATATGCTTCAACCGACATGTTTAGAGATTATGAATAGTCTTCCAATCTCCTGAGTGGTCAATATAATTAATGTCTATTTATGATGTTGTAACAACAACATAAGTATTATTGTCATCATATATTGTATACCACAATATATTGTATCAGCACTTTGATACAAATTCATTTGTATGTATTATATATATATATCCGACAATGATTTTCTTGAGAATCTTCATGTCTATATATAGATTTCTATGGGAGTCAATCCGATGAAAAATGATATGTGCCTTGTGGGCATATGCACCACAAACTCTATACTCGGGGAAGTCCAATGTTTCCACTCTCATTGAGAGAAAGGAGATATTTTAAAATCGCTAGATGCGATGAGGTATTTGTTGGCTCAACTCGAGTCATATTTACTATCCCTGTGGGTACTCGAGTAATGTCAAGATGCTTCATTGCTTCCCAAGTTTAACTCGGACCCTACTAAGCTATAGAGATATTCGTCAACATGGTTTCCATAGCGAAACTTATGCTGATAAGAAAGAGAAATACATTCTCTTTACCATATGCAACAGATATGGCAAGCACATTTTCTATGTATCATCTGGATTGTACTACACATACAACTCAACCCGTAGCACAGGTTGCGTACGAGATAGTTTTCCAGAGTGTCTTGTACATGACAAACTTGGCATACTCGCCTTGGTCATCGAGACATTGGGTTGAAACCGAAACTATCAGCAATTCCATTGGTTTATGATTATTATGATGCTAAATTCTAACAATATTTGGATTTTGTGTGCACTATATATGACACAGGGAGGCTAATTTTAAGGATTGCGCGCCTTAAAGTTTACGCTGAACCACTCAGACTCCTTGAATGCATCAAGTCAAGATAAGTGGTTTTTCCCAACCATTGACTAGACTATTTAGGTATCCATGGTTTTTTCCAAAGACACATCTACATGATGGTCTCAAGTGTGCTTTATTCACACGAAACCATTGACTCATTATCTTGACATAGATTTCAAGCAAATCGAATGGATAGCATTTGCAGAATTCTCCTTGAGTG
This sequence comes from Triticum aestivum, assembly GCF_018294505.1. Taxonomy (NCBI): domain Eukaryota; kingdom Viridiplantae; phylum Streptophyta; class Magnoliopsida; order Poales; family Poaceae; genus Triticum; species Triticum aestivum. The sequence continues at coordinate 448,733,483 of NC_057798.1, forward strand.
CCTTTTTCTATGGCCCTCGGATTGAAGTTTAGCAATTTTTCCTAATGTCTAGACTCAAAATGGTTTAGTATAATCCCATCCAAAGAATTGAGCTCATTGCATGATCTTTACTTTGAAATTGCAACTTACCAACTTTACGTTGGAGTCATGGAGTTTTACACGCTTATGAACAAACTGCATAATTTTATTCCCCTCTATTTTTGATACGTGGAAATCTACCAAGTATTTCCTATCTGCGGTAATTCGGTTACACACCGATATCATCACCCCAACATACATCATTGGCCCCTCAACATATAGTTGGGATCTATGTGAGGAATAACTGTATTACCGTCAATACCTCAAGCCCCTCACATGGGGAGTTATTCAAGGTCAGTATGTTGATTCAATGAGGAATATTTCCAGGCATTAGGGGGAGAATTCAAGTACCATAAAGAATGCCAGGAAATTAGTGGAATGTTCAACACATTTCTGCCTCATATCCACGTAATCAAAGAGCTGAACCGTGTGTTTAGAAGATTTGCAACATATTGCAAATAACCTGCCAGATTCATTTACTGACTATAAAGGTGTCACACAATCCTACAATCCTGCAAAGTATGCCTGAAAGAGTGGAGGTATCAACAAAATCCACTCCACTCCCCGTTCAAAGCAACAGGGGGAGATGTATGGCAGAAGTATATTAGGATTCAGCTTCTTGCAAGCAAGGATATCAAGGCCTGTGAATCAGTAAATGCAAGTCAACTTCACGTTGGCAGGCACCTAATGGGTAGTATACACCCAGTGGACGGGAAACCTCCACCAACCCAGGTCATAGTGCACACAATGACCGGGACATCGGAATACCCGACTCAATTGCATTGGGAAATCACGAGCAGTCACCATGGGTAACAATATTTCCATCAACTATATATTGTTATATAGATTCTGGAGAACCATATAACCGGAAGTCTACAATTGTCGACATACATTTCTCAACTAGATTGCAAAAACCTTTCAAATGATTCAGATCCAAAGACCATGGCCATGGCAAAGTGTGAACAACACTCGGACTGAACTCAAGCAAAGGGTATAATCTAGGTAGAAATGATCTTGCTCAATAATGGAAAGGTATTCATAAGCAATACCTACACCAGTTTTCTTCTGGAAACAGAATTGAGAACAACGAGGTGGTGAAACAAAGAGCAAGTATTGTAGCACAAGGGTTCACGCAGATACCCAACTATTCTCCAGAGGTGCAATCTCATTCCGATAACTTATATCATTGGCAGTTCAAAATCATCTATCTCTGCAGTTGATAGATGTAGTGATCACATATCCATATGGATCACTAGATTCAGACATATATGATTGATTTCCGATGGAATCTCAATTCTGAATCGAAATACAAAATCCAACATACATTGTGTAAAATCGGTAAGCCACCATACGGCTTATTGTTGTCGGTACATATGGTACAACCGACGTAGTGAGATCCTTATACACAAGGATTACTCATACAATGATGATTATTCATGTGTTGTGTGTCTGCAATGACGGCGCATGTAATCATCTAAGTGACGGACTTTAAAATGAAGGATTTGGGTAAACCAAAATACCGCTCGTTACTACAACTTGAGCACCTTCATTCTTGCATTATGGTATACTATGTTGTCTATATCCAAAATATATTGGAGAAATTCATTGTGGACAAATCTTATCTATCCACAACTCTCATGGTAGTTCATTCTCTAGACGTAGAGAAAGATCTATTAGACCAAGAGATGATGGAAATGGGATATTGGGACTCAACGTTCCATAATGCCATTGGATCCACCAAACACAAATTGGTTGGTACTCAAGAATATCTTTCGATATCTCCAAGGTATGAAACATCTTGTCCTGGTTTTTCAGTTTCGGAGAAATCTGAACACCAATATCATTGGTTACATGGATTAGATCCCCACTATCAGATCATAGACAAATTTAGTATTCCTACTAGGTGTGGTAGCCCTTCTCATAAAGAGTCTTCAAATCAGACCTCATGGCTACATTCACCAACCATTATCTCAACGATAATGTTTCTTGTATTGCCCAGATGCAAACAGGTTACATAATAAGCAATATCACTATATTGCATATCTTGCAAATCAAATCATACGACTGATTTGTTCAGCGAGTCTCTACCAATTTTTATGTTTTGGTATGTGACGACTTCGAATTTTTGCAAGAATCAGGGGAAGTATCTTCCTGAATTGTTCCTGTTCAATGCATCATATTATACTCTTTTTCCCTTCATAAGTTTACTTTACAGGTTCTCATAAAGGTTTTTAATGAGGTAATATCAACATGAGATCATATGTGATACTTTCTGTTTTCCCCACCGGGTTTTTTTAGGAAAGTATATACGACATATTTATTGTCCTCTGAACTCTATGGGTTTTCTCGTATTGAGTTAAAAGAGACAATAACCATTATATGTTGTATCATTTCTCCTTATTTTTCCCATTGGGTTTGAAGAAGTTTTGACAACATATCAAACACTATACTCCTCATATTTTTCCCACAGGGTTTTTGGAGGAGCCTCTAATCAAGATGATGATTCTGGATGAACAAGTGTAGATTAGGGGAAGTGTTAAAGTTTAATTAATGTATGTTAATTATGGGGTAAATCTCCCCTTGTAACTGCCATCTCTCCCGAACGGATGCCTCTTCATCGCATCCCTTCTCCTTGTATAAATGCTTACAATCATCTAATGAAAGAGAGAGGATTCACTTTTCTCTTAACAGTATTGCACCCTTAAGATACGTTCTTGGAAAAGTTTGTGCATGCTTCAAGCCATTTCTCCATGTTGAAGCATACAGCAATCCTTCACTTATAATCCCTACGTCCGTAAATATTTGTCAAAGAAATGGATGTATCTAATGCATTTTAGTTCTAGATACATCAATTTTTATCCATTTATGCGGTCAAAGAAATGGATGTATCTAATGCATTTTAGTTCTAGATACATCAATTTTTATCCATTTATGCGACAAGTAATTCCGGACGGAGGGAGTACTACAGTACTTGCTAACTACCAGCGTTTAACTATCTGATTGGCAAACAGGAGAAAGGGGTATTAACATGTTCTAGCCAGACTGAGACATTTCATCTTGTCTTTACACAAAAAACTCTTGAATAATTTTCAAAAAAATAACTCTGAACAAGCTCAAGTGTTCTGGAAATAAAATTTCTGACATGACAACAGCAGATAGTAGCTCGACTGAAACTTCAATACAGATGAATCCATATAACTTAATCAGCCTAATTACTACAAAACATTTGCTAGTTATCTTTTACAATCATACTGCTGCCTAAAGAGCTCATCGTCTTTGAAAGAGCTCGACTGGACTGGACGGACTTCCCAGACCATAGTTTATGCAACTTGAGAAAAAACTGTTTCCAAGACAATCACTTCAGTTTGATTTCGTCAACCCAGGTTCTCTGCAAAATTGCAAAATAAGATATTAGATGAAGAACACTGACGCACCAGAAACCGGAAATGTCTGCAATAATTCCAAACCTTTTAATGTGCTCAAGTATGACAAGTCTTGGACCAGGGGGGATATTCACATCTCTGAGTGCGCTGGAGGATAGTGCAAGACAAACGTGATTTTTCATCAACCGAATGGTAAATTTCAGTAAGCATATAACTAATTTTTAAAGATTGTTATTTGAATATTAAAGACATGTACCTTTCATTGAGAAGAGGCAATGTTTCATCAGTCAGAAGACCCTTTTTGAAATTCTTCTCATAGTTTTGGAGGCCTAATTGGTTCAACATATTTCTTCCACGAGAATAGTTCATATCTTCATTATGTGTCTTTGTCTTCGAGAATTTCTGCCCAACCTACAATCGAGATAGATTGACCATAGGATTGATCGTAAGAATTTAAACAGTATAACAACCATGGATAAATACATTGCCCTATCCTACTGATATACTCCCTCCGTCCCAAAAATTCTTATCTTAGATTTGTCTAAATACGGATGTATCAAGTCACGTTTTAGTATTAGATACATCCGTATCTAGACAAATCTAAGACAAGAATTATGGGACGGAGGGTGTATATAACAGTGAAGTTACAATGCAACGTGAAGGCTCACCAACACATTCAGTAAAAACCTAGAGACATAATTCAAGTTGGAAAAAATGACTTTCATTTGCAGGAAACGTGTACAGCTTACTTACAATGAAAAAGCCACCTTGAAATACTGCAAAAGCCATACCAGTTGTAATTGCATTAACAACTGGGTTTGGGGTTCCCATTCCACTCACAATGGAGAACAGAGCGCCAGAACCAAACGCTGCTGCCATGCTATATAAAAGAGTGCTGGTCAATCATACAGTTGGAAATATATACGAAATATGTTTATCTTATTAACAATTGGTCCGCTGAATTTGTAACGCCCAACATGATTGACTGAAAGGACGAAGGGTGTGATATCACTTTCCGTTTTCCTTGTATTTACTATTGCTGAAGTCCCTAGGATGTCAAGTCCATCTTACAATTTGTCATTGTTATGCTGTTTATAGCTCATAAGATAATCATGAACATATTAGAGCAACCATATGAGATCCATCATGTAGGAAATACTCCCTCCGTTCCAAAATAGATGACTCAACTTTGTACTAACTTTAGTACAAAGTTAGTATAAAGTTGGGTCATCTATTTTGGAACGGAGGGAGTAGTTATCAACTAACGGTGGGGATCACTGAAGAGACCCTGACGTTGCTTCAGCAATTACCAAACTTAAAGAGTGGTAAAAGGCAACCGAAATGGAAATGAAGAGTCGAGTAGTGGTGTATTGCTGAGTTCAATCCTACCCTGCATGGAGGCGGCTGTCCAGCATGATTGTAAGGATATTATTTGCTATTATTCAATACAACACCACACTAAAATAATTAGTTATCAATTGCCTAACAAAGTCATTTTGAGGGTTCCATTTAACTGATAATTTAGCAGCAACACTGCCAGATAATGGTTAGTACAGATATTATCTTTAATGGCTTACACAAACATCAGGTAGAACAAATACTCTTCGGAACCAAACATTCTTTATATCCTAGCCAGCTGATATGCAACTGACCAGTAGCTAAGAAAGAAAGGAGAACATCTTATGCGAACACAATAAGATGCACCTATTCTGTCGAATGTATTGTTGGCTCCCTGTTACTTGCAAATATTCAAATAACAAGAAACAAGAAGTTATGAACCCTCACCTGCCCTGGACATCCTCCACTCCTCGTACCCTTCTCATAACACAAGATATGCCTGCGTTTGCACCAGTCATGACTGCAAAATTTCGAGCTTGCACCAGTGGCCCACCTGCCAAAGCCTATAATCCAAAAAAGATACCATTAACCTGAAGGATTAGAGGATGACTGGATTTTGCATTAACCAGGATAATGTTGTACTTGGTACATGATCGACAGAATGTAATCGTTGTCTTTGCATATTCTTAGTTTCTAAGTATATGCCAGACATCCTTAAGGACCAATAAAGACTTTGCTGCACTAAGACTAAAGGAGGAGTGATGATTGCTTTAAGAAACGAGAAAGGAAAAGCCATGTCTACGAAAAGGAAACGCCATCACATGCGTATAGTAAGTACTACGTACTAGCTATCTTGATTTGATCTTTAACAAATTTGGCTTGATTCCAAATGACAAATCCACCAATCTCAAGTCTAAAGTCGAACAAAAGAACCTTGATACTGTTGATGTTTTAAGTATTATATGAGCAAGGGGTCACTTGCTTTATGTTCTAGTAAATATCCCAGAAAATTACCAAAAATGATGGTCTCCAGGTAAATCTGTAGCGGAAGGATTGATATACATGGGCGAGGAGGAGACCTGCGCTTGCTTGAAGGTGGCCATGGCCTTGGGGTCGAGACCGGGAGGCGGCTGTGGCACGGGGAGCCCCGCCCCTCCTTCGGGCGCAAAGGTGCCCATGAGCCCGCCGAGCGCGCCGCCCTGCACAGCCCCAAACGCCGTGGTGACGGCGGCCTCGATGTGGGTGGGCTGCTTCGCCATCCACTCGCGCACCCCGACCTCCAGCGACCTGAAGCGGTCGGTCAGCTCGGCCAGCGGGTTGGCCCCGCCGCGCGACGCCGACTGCGCCGCCGTAGTCGACGAGGAGGCCATCACCACCAGCGGGCGCCTCTTCTGCCCCATCCCTTCCATCCGGCCGTTCGGGTGTTTCGAGAGGAGGAAGAGATAGCGGAAGGTTTGTTTATCCCCTCCCTCGGATGCTCCGCTAATATTTCTCTCCAGTTGCTCCAGGGTCGACCACCAACCCCAAACCCCTCTCGTGGATCATATGGGCCAGTTTTTCTGGGCCGTCGCTTCGTCGAGATCTGCGCAAAACACAAGTACATGTAAACTCGCCAAGCCTCTTTGCGATGCTCGCCGAAAAAACAAATTTGCGATGCTCGTCGAAATCGCTAGTTTTTTTTCCACAGGAGGATGTATCCCCTCTGCACCTGGACGATGGGTGCAGCCATTCTATTAATTATTCACCAACCCCTTACAAGGTAATACATCAGTAACATTGAAGTCATCATCTTGGCAACACATATCGCTATTCCTATCCCCATGATGAAGGGGTGCCGAATGTCCGAGCCTAATACCAAACAGACATCGCACCAACACCTAACATCTAATGTCGGATGCCCCATCCAAGCCACAATACCTGTACTGGGTTACACACTGGTCCGACGCACTTTCAGTGGGCATCACATGCACACGCCGCAAGGGCCGTCACCTCCTTCATCCGTTGATCCATACTCAGATGAGATACTGAGCATCGACCTTGCCAGACATCTCTGCACTAGTCAGGGCACTCTTACTAGTGCCTTCACTTCATGAAAACAAAGAAGGGTAAATCTATTCTCATTGTGCTCCCAAGTTGGATATATGATGAAAGCATATGATTGAGTCGAGTGGACTTACTTAGAAGCTATTATGAAGAAAATTGGTTTGGCCCCAGTTTTGTACGACTCATTATGAAGGGAGTCACGATGGTCTCGTTCTCTGTTTTGTTTAATGGTGCATCATCAAGAGAGTTTACCCCCAACTCGAGGCATTAGACAAGGGGATCCCATCCCCCTATTTGTTCTTGCTCGCAGCTGAGGGTCTTATGTCTTTTGAAGAGAGAGGAGGGGATCTCCATTGGAGTGAAAGTGGCTCGGGCGGCACATGTGGTTAATCACCTTCTTTTCGCAGATGATAGTATCTTGTTCATGAGGGCTTCGGTGGAAGGGGCCACATGGATAAGGGATGTGGTGCAGCAATATTGTGATGCTTCGGGTCAACGTGTTAACTCGGCAAAATCTTCAATCTACTTCGGTAAGGGCTGCCCAGAAACTAGTAGATAGGAGATTAAGCAAATTCTTGGGGTAGTGAATGAGACCCTCAATGAGAGATACTTGGGGCTTCCATCTGATGTTGGGCACCAAAAGAATGGAGTCTTTTCATATTTAAAGGATCGTGTGTGGAAACGAGTGCAGGGTTGGATTGAAAAAACTCTTACTGCTACCGGAAAAGAAGTGCTTATAAAATCTATAGCTCAAGATGTTCCGACATACTCAATGTCTTGTTTTAAATTGCTAAGAGGACTATGCCAACATATCACATATCTTATTCGGAATTTCTGATGGGGTAGGAAGAAGGGAGAAAGTAAGAAGGCATGGGTCTCGTGGGACTCCATGATTATGCCAAAGTATATGTGAGGTTTAGGCTTCCGAGATATCGAGATATTTAATTTGTGCCTGCTTGCCAAACATGCGTGGCGGCTTCTGCAAGACCCGTGCTCACTTGGTGCAAGAATCTTGAAGGCTCGCTACTACCCTAACAACACTTTTCTCGATGCCGAGCTTGGTAGCAAGCCGTCGCAAATATGGAGGAGTATATGCGAGGGGCATGACGTTCTTATGCAAGGTCTGATCAGGAGGATCGGTGATGGTGCAGCGACGTGGGTAATGCAAGACAACTAGATACCACGTGATCACCTTCTTAGGCTGGTTTGCATGCAATCACAAAATCCTCCGGAGTGGGTCTCTGAGCTGATTGAGCCAGCCACAAGGAGTTGGGATATGAACAAGCAGCAAGCACATTTCTTGCCAATGGATGTTGAGGCCATCCAGTGCATACCGACCAGTCACGTACAACAAGATGACTTTTGGGCTTGGCATTTTGAAAAAAGTGGAGTGTTCTCGGTGTGATCAGCTTATAGAATGATAATGGAGATAAAAAGAAGGCGAGAAACATGGATTGATAAAATTCCACAAGCATCAAATGTGGCAGAAGAGCAATGAGGGTGGAAGAGATTATGGGGTGCAAAATTACCACCCAATATTTGGATGTTTGCATGGTGCCTAGCTCGGCCGTCACTGCCCACGGGGGAGGTTCGACACCATCGCCACATGATTACGACGGCTTCATGTTATTTTTGTAGTGTATCAATTAATTCATGGATGCATTATTTAATGGAGTGTAATATGGCACAATGTGTCTAGGCGATATCTGACCAAGAACTGTATGTTGCAATTAAAGCAGATGAAACACAAGATGATAAACTATGGCTATTTGAGTTGAGCAAGAAGCTGAACAGTGAGAACTACGCAAGGGTACTAGTGATGTTATTATAGGAGATATGCCCTAGAGGCAACAATAACGGTTATTATTTATCTCCATGTTTATAATTAAGTTTCTATTCCGTGCTATAACTGATATGGTTCTTGAGTCTACAATAACCACGAGGCTTGGAGGAAAACTCATATGCACATGTGGAATAATAAACGGTAAAATGTATTCCTAGTCAAGCCTCTAAGACTAGCTTAAGTGTTGCATGATGATTAAATTTTCCTAATCATGGGCATGTCTATGCCAGCAATTTTGAGGACACAATGTTAGAAGAACACTTGTGTTAAATCGACCCGTTTGATGTTATGCTATGAGATATGCTCGTCATGAGTTAATGGTAAATAACACGGAGAAAGTTAATGTTTGCATAATTTCTTAGACCATGAGAGTATCGATTTCCTTCATGCTTGCTTCATGAACTTTGGGGTTTGTTAAACGTCATCCGTAAAAGGGTGGCTATTACGGCGGCTTACGGGTTCATGGAAAAGTAAGACAAAGCTCAAGATTGGGATTTGCTCCTCCGACTCTGACGATGGAGAGATATTCTTTGGGCCCTCTCGGTGTTACAGTATCCATCATCATCTAGCCAGACACGGTGTGATTTGATCACAAGGATGCCGGAATACGGGAACGAGAAAAGAGAACAAAACTGGTAGCGAGGAAACTGGCATAGTGAACAAGTTGTTGATTCACAGGGATGCTACTAAATCTCACCTCGGGTTTTGTAACATATCATGAAGCAACGGGAATAGCACACAACAACTACAGGTTCACTCGAATATTCGTTCGTCTGTGTATAGGGATCAATATGGATGTCTACGGCTCCACTATTGATCATTGATCGAAAAGAGTTCCAGTCATGTCTATATTCACCGAACCTATTGGGTCACACACTTAAGGGTCATCTATCTGCTAAGTAATAGATAGGGAGTCTGGGAGATTGTTTTCGAAAAAGTTTTGGAGATAACAGAAAAGTTTCAGAGAGTAAAACTGGAAACGTTTCAGAGACAAACTACATACCAAAAATGTTTTGGAATGAGTCAAGGTATTGTTTAGTGGGTGCCGGAAATGTTCTGGACCATTCGGATTTTTTATGGATTTTTCAAACACTGAAAATATTTCATGAAAAGTTGTCATGAATAGTACAATGAATAGTGTAACACTATTAGGGTGCAACCCCCTTTTGGTGGCTTTTTGGAAAGCCACCTTTTGGGGCTTTGTCCCTAAAGTTGTGGAGCATATTTTGGGGAGGTGGGTGCCCCTTTGTGGCAGCCCAAAACGTCCTTGGTATGGGGGGGCCACCCATGGGGCTTCCTCCCACTTTTGGTGGCTTTTGGGTGGAAAATATCAAAGGGCCTTTTGGTATTTTCAAGTGACCCTCTACCCCTTGCCTCCCACTATAAATAGAGGTGGAGAGAGCTCTTCATTTCACTCAATCTCTCTCAAGCACATGCCATGCAATGATCTGGCTTTCTATCTCCCTCTCCACAAAATAGTTTCGTGCGCCGAAAGGTTGTTCTTCGGTAGGGCCTAGTTCTGGACGGTGAAGCCCTGCTGGATAGTTGAAACCGTATGTGTGCAAACCAGTAGAGAAGTCATAGTTTCGATCTTAGTTTGAGAGATAGCCTGAGGTTCTCTCCAAGGTTATGTCCGAGGATCTGACCATGTGCCTCCCAAAGGGTTGTCCGATGGACTGATCGAGTTTCTGTCTGAGGGCCTCCGGGAGGGCTGTTTGAGGGACCACCTGAGGAGCTATCCGGGGAGTACATCCTCGCGGCTGGGAGGTTGTAAAATCCTAGCTATGGGGATCTACACCAACAATCTCCACCGACTCTCCTTCCGCTGCGCTACGAGTCGGTAACGATCAGATCAAAACCCTGTATGCATCTTCATAGTGGTCCTGGGCTGGTGCGTAGGTCGGAATTTTTTTTGTTTTATGTTGTGTTACCCTACAGTGGTATCAGAGCCGTGCTATGCATTGATGCAGGTTACGATCTAGAATACATGAGATGTATGGGTGTTGCACAATATAATTTTTTAGTAGATGAGTTTTGTTCCTGAAAATTATTTGTGCGGGTAGTAGATGAAATCTATTACCCGATGTTCTTGTTGCTTCCCTTGAATTTGCGCAGTTCTGATCTTGACGGCATGGTGGAGTTTTGCTACAAAGTTCTGGCAATCTGTGATCCTTCCATGTTGCTCTTGAGTATGCTGGTTGACAGATCAACGAAGTGCTTCAGTTCTTTGGGTTCCACCATAGTTAAGAAAGATGAATGTTTCGTAGACTGAAGAGCAATACAGATATGATCTACACGGGGATCATGCGTATGACGAAGTTCAGTATGGGGCTCGATATTTTTTTTTCTTGTGTTTCATACGCCCCGGAAAGTTAATCTAGCAACTTGAATAATCATACTTGATGATAAACATTGGTAGTTGCGGTTTGGTTGAAACCTAGAAGCCATGTAAAATAAAATTTTGCATAAACTGATTAGAGGCGTCTAACTTGGTTTTGCAGGATGATGATGACCCACAAGTATAGGGGATCTATCGTAGTCCTTCCGATAAGTAAGAGTGTCAAACCCAACAAGGAGCAGAAGGAAATGACAAGCGGTTTTCAGTAAAGTATTCTCTACAAGCATTGAAATTATGGGTAACAGATAGTTTTGTGATAAGGTAATTCGTAACGGGTAACAAGTAACGAAACTAAACAAGGTGCAGGAAGGTGGCCCAATACTTTTCGTAGCAAAGGACAAGCCTGGACGAGCTCTTATATAAAGCAAAGTGCTCCCGATGATACATGGGAATTATTGTCAAACTAGTTTTCATCATGCTCATATGATTCACGTTCATTACTTTGATAATTTGATATGTGGGTGGACCGGTGCTTGGGTGCTGCCCTTCCTTGGACAAGCCTCCCACTTATGATTAACCCCTCTCGCAAGCATCTGCAACTACGAAAGAAGAATTAAGGTAAACCTAACCATAGCATGAAATGTATGGATCCAAATCAGCCCTTTACAAAGCAACGCATAAACTAGGGTTTAAGCTTCTGTCACTCTAGCAACCCATCATCTACTTATTACTTCCCAATACCTTCCCCTAGGCCCAAATCATGGTGAAGTGTCATGTAGTCGATGTTCACATAACACCACTAGAGGAGAGACAACATACATCTCATCAAAATATCGAACAGATACCAAATTCACATGATTACTTATAACAAGACTTCTCCCATGTCCTCGGGAAAAAATGTAACTACTCACAAAGCATATTCATGTTCATAATCAGAGGGGTATTAATAAGCATTCAGGATCTGAACATATGATCTTCCACCGAATAAACCAACTAGCATCAACTACAAGGAGTAATCAACACTATTAGCAACCCACAGGAACCAATCTGAGGTTTTGAGACAAAGATCGGATACAAGAGATGAACTAGGGTTTGAGAGGAGATGGTGCTGCTGAAGATATTGATGGAGATTGACCCCCTCTCGATTATAGGATCAATGATGATGATGATGGCGATGATTTCCCCCTCCCGGAGGGATGTTTCTCCAGCAGAACAGCTCCGCCGGAACCCTAGATTGGTACTGCCTAGGTTCCGCCTCGAGACGGCGACGCTTCATCCTGAAAGCTTCTCTATGATTTTTTCAGGGTAAAAGACACCATATAGCAGAGGATGGGAGTCGGAGGCCTGCCAGGGGGCCCATGAGGCAGGGGTGAGCCCAGGGGGGTAGGGCGCGCCCTCCACCCTTGTGGCCGACTGGTGGCCCCCCTTTGGTGCTTTCTTCGTCCAATATTTTTAATATATTCCAAAACTGATCTCCGTGAAGTTTCAGGACTTTTGGAGTTGTGCAGAATAGGTCTCTAATATTTGCTCCTTTTCTAGTCTAGAATTCTAGCTGTCGGCATTCTCCCTCTTCATGTAAACCTTATAAAATAAGAGAGAAAAGGCATAAGTATTGTGATATAACGTGTAATAACAGTCCATAATGCAATAAATATTGATATAAAAGCATGATGCAAAATGGACGTATCAGATGACATGTGATGTGCATATGATGTGGCATATTGGTTGCGTGTCATGATTCGGCATGATGGCTAGATCCATATGATTGTCATTTTCAATGACATGCATGTCAACCTTATGTAATACACTTATTTTATTAGCTATGGAGATAGCAATTTTATCTGGTGCATCGACAAGGTGGTGGCAATCTTCGCGAAGGTGAACACCGACGCGGATGCCGAAGACGAAGAAATAAGAGACTTCTTCGTCAGAAAGGGCTATGCCATATCATGCTATTATGAATTGCCTAAGATGTTTATCCCTTATGATGCACCCTTCTTGATTGCGTGGTAGTCACTTTTATTAGGGTGATCTCTCACTTAAAATATCAAGTAGTTAGTGTTCTCCTAAGTGTAGCACAGTCACAACACCTATCTCTTCGGGGCATCACATGATCTCCATGGGTGCGAACAATTAGACAAGTGTGAGGTGGGTGAGTTGAGACCTCACAGCGATTGTCTTGATGTTCGGGCAGGACAGTCCTGAGCTCGAAACACACACATCGAAAGATGAACAAGAATCACATAGAGATGTGATCGGCAAGTTTGCCTACCGATTGAAGTTCACGCCATTTGAGTTCATCTCTAACTGTGCCGTTGAATGGAAATGTGGGTCTTGAATCACTCGCAGTCAATTATGAGAGATATTGATTTGAGTGGGAGTGCACTTTAGAATTAGTTGTTTTAATTCTTAGTGCAATTAATTATGAACACTGTCTAAAGTGTTATTTGTATAATAGATCTAGAATAATGGCTCACATTTCCACCTTCCCTATTGAAATTGAGTACTTGTCAATTAAATATCTGATTAAAACTTTACGGTTGGTAATGTAATGTGAGGATTGTCCTCAAAAGTGCCAAGAAGGACTTTATCCTATTGCATGCTTTTTGGATTCTCCCGCTAATGATATGGATGATATGACTCTTGTCCTTCGGTCCAAAAGCTAGAATTCCGTTAAGGTCAAATGCAACATGTTTGCTTCCATGAGACCCGAACTTCAAAATTTTGGGATAGCTATGTGATATTCATGGAACCGGAAATTAGTTTCAGATACAAACAAAGGCTAGAAGATATGGAATAACCAAAGTGATGTTTGTTTTGCAAATTATTAGTAAAGTGTTTGCTATGCATTATCCTAATAAGAGAGGGATCCAGAAGAATGCCTATCATGTGACGATGGTGAATATAACAAACAACTTAAAGAGAAAGGAAATGTCCAAAGTTAGTAAGACTGACACACCTAGGAAGTCCGGGGCTATCGCCACTCTTAAAGTTGGGTGCTTCTTCTGAGAGTAGGAGAAATATTGGAAGTAAAACTATTAGAAGTATAAAGGCGAAAAGAGAGAAGACTGGAATATCCAACTCATGTATGAATGTCATACAAGTTATTGATGTATAGAAGGCTGGTCAAAGATATAATTCTTGGGAATTATGATTAAACATGTTAATCACTAATTCTTGGGTATTGTGAGTTGATCACAGAGATACCCGCTCGATTGCATCCTGTTGCGACTTGATACAAGAACTACTACGTCCTGAAAGACTTGCCACAAATGAGGTTTAGATACACGCTGGGAACATAGTAAATGTTACTATAGATCCCATTGGTGTATTACCATCTATATTTATTTTCATAATTCATTTAGAGTTTTATACACTCTAGCCCATTGCACAATGTTTGTTGCAAGAAGGTTGTTCATAAGAGAACTTTTGATGTTTGGTATTATGAATAACATAAGGGCCATACTTTCATTATGAATGAGATGTATGTCTCGACCCGGGCATGAGCTTGGAAAACCATTTTCAGCTCCTCGAACATCTCATATGCTCCATGTTGCTCAAAACGCTTTTGGAGCCCCGGTTCTAGGCTGTAAAGCATGCCGCACTGAACGAGGGAGTAATCATCAGCACGTGACTGCCAAGCGTTCATAACGTCTTGGTTCTCTGGGATGGGTGCTTCACCTAGCGGTCCTTCTAGGACATATGCTTTCTTGGCAGCTAAGAGGATGATCCTTAGGTTCCGGACCCAGTCCATATAGTTGCTGCCATCATCTTTCAGCTTGGTTTTCTCTAGGAACGCGTTGAAGTTGAGGTTGACATGAGCGTTGGCCATTTGATCTACAAGACATTTTTGCAAAGGTTTTTAGACTAAGTTCATGATAATTAAGTTCATCTAATCAAATTATTTAATGAACTCCCACTCAGATTAGACATCCCTCTAGTCATCTAAGTGATACATGATCCGAGTCAACTAGGCCATGTCCGATCATCACGTGAGACAGACTAGTCATCATCGGTGAACATCTCCATGTTGATCGTATCTTCCATACGACTCATTTCGACCTTTCGGTCTCTGTGTTCCAAGGCCATGTCTGTACATGCTAGGCTCGTCAAGCTAACCTAAGTGTTTTGCATGT
Organism: Triticum aestivum; assembly: GCF_018294505.1. NCBI lineage: Eukaryota > Viridiplantae > Streptophyta > Magnoliopsida > Poales > Poaceae > Triticum > Triticum aestivum. Next base: position 448,748,642 of record NC_057798.1, read on the forward strand.
GTAAATCTGTCTTACACCCGTTGTATGTGAATGTTAGAATCTATCACACCCGATCATCACGTGGTGCTTCGAAACAATGAACTTTCGCAACGGCGCACAGTTAGGGGGAACACTTTCTTGAAATTATTATGAGGGATCATCTTATTCACTACCGTCGTTCTAAGCAAATAAGATGCAAAAACATGATAAACATCACATGCAATCAAATAGTGACATGATATGGCCAATATCATATAGCTCCTTTGATCTCCATCTTCGGGGCTCCATGATCATCTTCGTCACCGGCATGACACCATGATCTCCATCATCATGATCTCCATCATCGTGTCTCCATGAAGTTGCTCGCCAACTATTACTTCTACTACTATGGCTAACGGTTTAGCAATAAAGTAAAGTAATTACATGGCGTTTAATCATTGACACGCAGGTCATACAATAATTAAGACAACTCCTATGGCTCCTGCCGGTTGTCATACTCATCGACATGCAAGTCGTGATTCCTATACAAGAACATGATCTCATACATCACATATATATCATTCATCACAACTTTTGGCCATATCACATCACAAGGCACATGCTTCAAAAACAAGTTAGACATCCTCTAATTGTGGTTGCATGTTTTTACGTGGCTGCAATAGGGTTCTAGCAAGAATGTTCTCTTACCTACGTGAAAGCCACAACGTGATATGCCAACTTCTATTTACCCTTCATAAGGACCCTTTTCATTGAATCCGCTCCAACTAAAGTGGGAGAGACAGACACCCGCTAGCCACCTTATGCAACTAGTGCATGTCAGTCGGTGGAACCTGTCTCACGTAAGCGTACGTGTAAGGTCGGTCCGGGCCGCTTCATCCACGATGCCGCCGAAGCAAAATAAGACTAGTAGTGGCAAGAAAGTTGACAACATCTACGCCCACAACAAATTTGTGTTCTACTCGTGCAAAGAGAACTACGCATAGACCTAGCTCATGATGCCACTGTTGGAGAACGTTGCAGAAAATAAAAAAAATTCTACGCTTCACCAAGATGAATCTATGGAGTTCATATAGCAACGAGAGAGAGGAGTGCATCTACATACCCTTATAGATCGTGAGCGGAAGCATTCAAGAGAACGGGGTTGAGGGAGTCGTACTCGCCGTGATCCAAATCACCGATGATCCTAGTGCTGAACGGAAAACACCTCCGCGTTCAACACACGTATGGTTGGGAAGACGTCTCCTCCTTCTTGATCCAGCAAGGGGGGAGGAGAGGTTGATGGATATCCATCAGCACGACGGCGTGGTGGTGGATGCAGCAGCGATCTTGGCAGGGCTTCGCCAAGCTCTACGAGAGGGAGAGGTGTAGTAGAGATAGAGGGAGGCGCCAGGAGCATGGGGTGCGCAGCCCTCCCTCCCCCCTCTTTATATAGGGCACCTGGGGGGGCGCCGGCCCTAGGAGATCCAATCTCCAAGGGGGGCGGCGGCCAAGGGGGTGGCTTGCCCCCCAAGCCAAGTGGAGGCTCCCCCACCCCCTAGGGTTTCTAACCCTAGGCGCAGGGGGGCCCAAGGGGGCGCACCAGCCCACCAGGGGCTGGTTCCCCTCCCACTTCAGCCCATGGGGCCCTCCGGGATAGGTGGCCCCACCCAGTGGACCCCGGGGACCCTTCCGGTAGTCCTGGTACAATACCGATGACCCCCGAAACTTTCCCGATGGACGAAACTTGACTTCCTATATATAATTCTTCACCTCCGGACCATTCCGGAACTCCTCGTGATGTCCGGGATCTCATCCGGGACTCCGAACAACTTTCGGGTTACTGCATACCAATATCTCAACAACCCTAGCGTCACCGAACCTTAAGTGTGTAGACCCTACGGGTTCGTGAGACACACAGACATGACCGAGACGAATCTCCGGTCAATAACCAACATCGGGATCTGGGTACCCATGTTGGCTCCCACATTCTCCCTGATGATCTCATCGGATGAACCACGATGTCGAGGATTCAAGTAACCCCATATACAATTCCCTTTGTCAATTGGTACGTTACTTGCCCGAGATTCGATCGTCGGTATCCCAATACCTCGTTCAATCTCGTTACCGGCAAGTCACTTTACTCGTACCGTAATGCATGTTCCCGTGACCAAACACTCGGTCACTTTGAGCTCATTATGATGATGCATTACCGAGTGGGCCCAGAGATACCTCTCCGTCATACGGAGTGACAAATCCCAGTCTCGATCCGTGTCAACCCAACAGATACTTTTGGGGATACCCGTAGTATACCTTTATAGTCACCCAGTTACGTTGTGACGTTTGGTACACCCAAAGCACTCCTACGGTATCCGGGAGTTACACGATCTCATGGTCTATGGAAAAGATACTTGACATTGGAAAAGCTCTAGCAAACGAACTACACGATCTTGTGCTATGCTTAGGATTGGGTCTTGTCCATCACATCATTCTCCTAATGATGTGATCCCGTTATCAACAACATCCAATGTCCATAGTCAGGAAACCATGACTATCAGTTGATCAACGAGCTAGTCAACTAGAGGCTTACTAGGGACATGTTGTGGTCTATGTATTCACACATGTATTACGATTTTCGGATAACACAATTATAGCATGAATAATAGACAATTATCATGAACAAGGAAATATAATAATAATCATTTTATTATTGCCTCTAGGGCACATTTCCAACACTATCTCCCTCTTTTTGTCTTCTCCACAACCACCATATCTATTCCACCTATAGTGCTATGTCCATGGCTCACGCTCATGTATTGTGTGAAAGTTGAAAAAGTTTGAGAACATCAAAAGTATGAAACAATTGCTTGGCTTGTCATCGGAGTTGTGCATGATTTGAATATTTTGTGTGATGAAGATGGAGCATAGCCAGACTATATGATTTTGTAGGGATAGCTTGCTTTGGCCATGTTATTTCGAGAAGACATAATTGCCTTGTTAGTATGCTTGAAGTATTATCGTTTTTATGTCAATATTAAACTTTTGTTTGGAATCTTATGGATCTGGATATTATTGCCACAATAGAGAAGATTACATTGATAAATATGTTAGGTAGCATTCCACATTAAAAATTCCGGTTTTATCATTTACCTACTCGAGGACAAGCATGAATTAAGATTGGGGATGCTTGATACGTCTCCAACGTATCTATAATTTTTGATTGTTCCATGGTATTATATTATCCATCTTGGATGTTTTATATGCATTAATATGCTATTTTATATGATTTTTGGGACTAACCTATTAAGCTAGAGCCCAGTGCCAATGCCACTTTCTGTTTTTTTCCTTGTTTTTGAGTTCTACAGAAAAGGAATACCAAACGGAGTCCAAATGACCTGAAAATTCACGGAGATTGTTTTTGGACCAAAAGAAGCCCATGGAGCATCGGAGATGGACCAGAAGAGTCCCGAGGCCACCACGATGGCGGAGGGTGCGCCCTACCCCGTGGGCACGCCCCCTACCTCGTGGCTGCCTCGTGGACCCCCCTGATTTGTTCCCGGCGACAACACCTCTTATATATCCCCAAACTTCCAGAACAGAACCTAGATCGGGAGTTTTGCCGCCGCAAGCCTATGTAGCCACCAAAAACCAATCGGGACCCTGTTCAGGCACACTGTCGGAGGGGGGATCCATCTCCAGTGGCCATCTTCATCATCCCGACGCTCTCCATGACGAGGAGGGAGTAGTTCACTCTCGGGGCTGAGGGTATGTACCAGTAGCTATGTGTTTGATCTATCTCTCGTGTTCTTGATTTGGCACAATCTTGATGTACCGTGAGCTTTGCTATTATAGTTGGATCATATGATGTTTCTCCCCCTCTATACTCTTGTAATGGATTGAGTTTTCCCTTTGAAGTTATCTTATCGGATCGGGTCTTTAAGGATTTGAGAACACTTGATGTATGTCTTGCATGTGCTTATCTGTGGTGACAATGGGATATTCACGTGATCCACTTTATGTATGTTTTGGTGATCAACTTGCAGGTTATATGACCTTGTGAACTTATGCATAGGGGTTGGCACACGTTTTCATCTTGACTCTCTGGTAGAAACTTTGAGGCATTCTATGAAGTACTTTGTGTTGGTTTGAATAGATGAATCTGAGATTGTGTGATGCATATCGTATAATCATACCCCGCGGATACTTATGGTGACATTGGAGTATCTAGGTGACATTAGGGTTTTGGTTGATGTGTGTCTTAAGGTGTTATTTTACTACGAACTCCAGGGCTGTTTGTGACACTTATAGGAATAGCCCAATCGATTGATCGAAAAGAATAACTTTGAGATGGTTCCGTACCCTACAATAATCTCTTCATTTGTTCTCCGCTATTAGTGACTTTGGAGTGACTCTTTGTTGCATGTTGAGGGATTGTTATATGATCTAATTAGGTTATCATTGTTAAGAGAACTTGCAGTAGTGAAAGTATGAACCATAGGCCTTGTTTCAAAGCATTGCAATACCATTTTTGCTCACTTTTACCACTTGCTACCTTGCTGTTTTTATAATTTCAGATTACAAAAACCTATATTTACCATCCATATTGCACTTGTATCACCATCTCTTTGCCGAACTAGCGCACCTATACAATTTACCATTGTATTGGGTGTGTTGGGGACACAAGAGACTCTTTGTTATTTGGTTGCAGGGTTGTTTGAGGGAAATTTTCTATTGTCCTACAAACCTCTGCACTTAGAGGCCCAACAACGTCTACAAGAAGAAGGTTGCGTAGTAGACATCATGATCATACATTTTGATGTGTGTAGTCCGATAAAGGTTATTGCTAGTAGTGGATTTATCTATCTTCAGAAATGACTCAAGTACATATACGGATATTTACTTGATGAGACGTAAGTCTGGATCTTTAGAAATCATTAGAAAGGTTTTCAAAATGAAGTAGTAATTATTGTAACAAGAAAATTATGTTTCTACAATTTTATTGCGGAAAGGAAGATTTGAGATAGAAGTTTAGCGAATGTCTGATGAGTTGTGAAAAGAGTTTCATAACTTACACCTTGGGGGACACCACTGTGAGTGAAATGTCCGTGAAGATGTAATCAAACCATTTATGACATGGTAAGATCGAAGATGACATAAATCAATTAGCCATTATAACTTTTAAAATAATGCTTTAGAGATTGTGGCTTTTACACTAAAAAGAGCGCCATCGGATGTGTTGAAATGATGCCATGGTATGGCAACCCCAACCATGTTATATCCTTTCGTAACATTTGGAATATGGGGTTTGTGTAAAATATTTACAAACATATTCCAAATCAGACAAGTACTACTTTGTGGGTTATCCTAATTTATTGGGTATTGCTCCCTCACTGTACCGAGGCAAAAGGTTTGCCACAAAGAACGGTATGATTTTGTAGAAAATGGTTCTTGCAAAAAGGTGAGTGGGAGAACAGTGCAACTCGACGACATAACAATATCTTCATTATCAGGTCAAAGAACAAAACCGCAGAAGCAATTCTAGAGTTTCCTCATGTGACTGATATGGAAGCCTCTACAATAAAATGTATGGACTTCGGTCAAACTTGCAGCTGAACCACGTAGGCCAAACTCGTGCAAACCCCTCAGGTGCGCAAACGAGGTATTGTTGTTGGACAACATTATACCTACGATACACAAGGAAGCGTTGATGGGCCCTGACTCCGGAATTGGCTAAATGCCAATATAATCTGAGATAGTTTCCATATGAATGATTCAAGATTATATCTTGATAAACCCTTTGAAAGACTTGGAGTCTAACGAATATTAATGGAACTACAAACTCATATAGATAAAAATGATTTATCCATAAAGCTCGACTTGTTGCTTGCAACAAATTCAAGGAGTTGACTACGATGAGATTGTCTCACCGTAGCGATGCTTAAAGTCAGATCAGGTTAAACTAGCACTTAATACATATTTTGCCAATTCAATGGATGCTAGTAAGTGTGCAAACTTCAGAGTTCAAGCAATGGACAGAAGAGAGCAAAATGGAGTTGGAATCTTTGTTTTGATGAAATGGTCAAACGAGTTTGATTTCATCAATGGAAAGAGAAGATGCTTGTTGTTACATGAAATTTAGTGGGAGCATAATAATATTTCCAAAACCCTTTTGTGCTCGACACACTGTTGATTGGAAATAATATAAATTTCTTGACACAAATTAGGACTTCATTGAAAATAGTTTTTCCATGAAGTGCTTGGGCTAGGTAGCCTTGATATTAGGAACATTTATCTACGAAGATAGAATTGCTTAATAAGCTAAGCCTAGAATACATATTGACAAGATGCTAAAACAAGTTAGCATTAAAACGCAAGGAGTGATTCTTGCCAAAGTCACATGGAATGAGTTTTGCAAGACTCAGTGTCCCAAAACACTGATGAGCAAAATACATGATGGAGATTCCACACACTTTCGTGTTTGGATTAATCATGTATTACATGGTATGTAAAACAACCAGATATGTCCGATACTCCCAAGCTGTTGCGAGTATAGATACCAAAGTGATCAAAGTACTGATCATCGAACAACAGTGAAAAATGTCATTGAGTACTAAAGTAGCACTGATGACATGTTTTCTCACAACCAGAGATTATGAAGTGCTCGTTGTAAGTAATCACATCGATACAATCTTCATCAATGCTCCATGTGATTTTCAATTTAAGTTAAGGGTTTTGTGTAATACACAATAAGGTGGCATGGTAGTTGAAAATTGTTCCAAACAAGTTACTGTGGCAAATTATATAACAAAGGCTAAGTATGTTGACGCTTTAGAAGTGATAAAGAAGATGTTGAATCATAAAGTTCATTTATGAACTTAGTATGGTTCCAAAATGGCTTCATTCAATGGAACACTATTGTAGATAGTTGCTCCATAGCTCAGTCTGAGGAATCAAGGTTTGGCTAGTGATTCACATATATACAAGGCCAAGTCCACACAAAATTGAATTTTGTGAAAGCGTGAAAACACTAGGACATGCAAAGATACACACGAAACTAAAGTTGTCAGATCTGTTGGACATCAGACTATACCACAAGCAAAGCATATTTTACACCAGTATGTGATACGTCTCCAATGTATCTATATTTTTTATTGTTCCATGCTATTATATTATGTTTTTTGGATGTTTTATATGTGTTTATATGCTAGTTTATACTCCCTCCATTCCTACATATAGGATGTATAGTTTTTGGCGCGGAAATTAAAGAACACACATGGAGGAAAAATTTCACAAGTTTTGGGCGAGATTACACCTGACTAATTGACATGAGAAAATAGAGGAGCTTCCCCTATATAATGAAATGTAATCTAATCCCTTAAAAAATTATTGAAACGAGTGGTGCAACGCAATGCACCTTATATTTCAGAAATTTTCTAAAAAATCTATACACCTTATATCAAGGAACGACGGGAGTATTATTTTTGGGACTAACTTATTAACCTAGAGCCCAATGCCAGTTTATGTTTTTCCTTGTTTTTGAGCTTCATAGAAAAGGAATACTAAATGGAGTCCAAACGGAATAAAACTTCATGATGATTCTTCTTGGAAGAGAAGACAGCCAGGGGACTTGGAGAGCAAGTCAGAAGAGCCACGATGTAACATCCCAAATTTTCAATTTGGAATGTTATATTTTAGATCATCATTGCATATCATATTTTATTGCATTTTGGTTGATCCTAGAAATTTTAAGCAACTCAAGGAACCACGGAGAGAGTTGGGGATTTCGTTATTTTCATATTTGAGTTTTCTCAAATATTGAGAAAAGGATCATTTGGTTTTAATTATTTTTCTCTCCTAAATATTTCCAATATCAAAAATAAATGAGAGGAGATAATATGATTTCTCCAAAATAAAAGAAATATTGGAGGAAAAATATTAAAATCAAATTCTAGTTCTTTTTGGAGTTTTAATTGCTATTTTATTTGCATTAGAAAAATATGCATAATTTTCAAAAGTGCATTTTAGGCCAAGAAAATGTTCACTTTGTTCTAAATATTTTATTTAGACGGTGAAAATTTGGTTTGGCATTTTTAGAATTTTATTTTTATTTATTTAGGTTTTTTGGAGGAATCTATTTTTTTAAACTCTTCGTGGACCAAACTGGGTCGAAGCCCAGCCGGCCCAGCACCGCCGCCGCCTTCCTCGCGCCCGCATGCCGTGCTCGAGCCGGACTCCGAGACACCACTGCCGCGTCGGTTGCCCCCTGCCCAAGTTGAGCCCCCTCCCCCCTTTATATGTTGCCGCCACCGCCGCCTCGACCCCCACCTCGCTCCCGCCTCCCGCAACAGCAGCAACAGCACGCTGCAACACCCGCCGTCGCCTGCGCTGCCGCACACCGCCGCCTGCGCCTCACGTCGCCCGCGCCGCTGCACGCCGCCGCACCCCCACCCCCCACCGCCGCAACGCCTCGCCTCGCCGGAGCCGCCATCGTTCCCGATCCGATCCGGATCCGTCGGTTTTTTTCGTTTTAGGTAAAAACCGATCGGTTTTGTTTAAACCACAGATGCGTTTTTTTATTAGTTTCAGTTCATTTTTTTGGTTTAGTTAATTAGCGGACGTTCGTCCGTACGTTCATTTTAACGAACATTGTTCGTCAGTTAGCCTCAGACAGCGAATGTTCGTTCGTTAGCCTGTTCGTCAGTTTTCTTTTTCCAGGGTTTTTCCACGATTATTTTCGATCGTGATTTCAGCCCAGATCTTTGTTTTAGTTTATCTTTTCGCTCGTTTATCGGAATCAGGCGATTCAAGCGCCTAGATCTTCGTCTCGAAGACCTCTTTCTATTTAACCAACTTGAACACGATTTTGGTACTGTAAAATTTGACTTTAGTCCAGATTAGTAATGGGATCTTGTTTCTTTCGTAGTTTGAGTTTCGTTTCTCCGTTTGATTTGATTCTTTTTGCAAACCGGAGTTCTTAAGTTGAACTTTCTGGTTAGATCTTATTTGAGTTTTACCTGTGCATTTCGTTGAGTACTTATGTATGCTATTGTTTGATTGTGATAGAGTTTTCAGAGTGCGAAGCGTGCTACTACGAGTCTCTAGGTTTTGCGGATCATCGGCAAGGAAGTAACACTTTGATCATACCCCTTTATTACCCAATTTTTATGCATTAGTCTACACCCTCAAACATGCATGGTTAGGATCTGCATAACGTGTGGGTTTGGGAAGTAGATGATGAGGTAGAACCTATTGCCCTGTTTATTATGAAACCTTTGGGAGTTACTTCTACGTTATGCTCAGGATTGCTATGCTATGCTCGTAGATGTGGATTGGGTGAGTGTATCTATGACAGATGTGAGTATTGTTAATTAATGGTTAACTTAAGGTGGCTACTTAAAATCACATCTGGGTGGATTGCTTGTGGGCACCTGGAGAATCCAGTGTTGTCCTAGGATATCCCGGGTTCCGTGTGATCATCCTAAGGTTCGCCACCCAGGCTCAAAGGGATCATAAGATTATTCATGCTAGAAACTTCCGTGTGCAGCCACAAGCTATTATGGGCTCTAGCATAGTTGAGTATGTCGTGTGACCTCTTTCAGTGGTAGACTAGCAGATGTAGGGGATGTAGGTTGGTACTGTCTACCCAGAGTAAAGAGTTAATGCTTCTGAAAGATTGTGTCTCGGTCATCCGTTTCTCAAACACCATGTAGTGCAAGAAATCTAACGGAGGAGATCGAGCGCAAACCTCTGCAGAGTGTACAAACTAATCATGGTTAGTCGTGTCCCCGGTTATGGACATTTTGAGTATTTGGATCTTGGATTATCATGTTGATCTCATCACTCTAAATTAATTTTGTTGGGTAATTTATGATGTTTAATTGGGATTGAGTTGGAGGAACCTTCTGAATGTTTAACAACCACCATGATAGTTAAATAAATTTATTCCTTTGTTGTAGGGGAATTGGGCTTTATGCAAAACTGTAACCATAGAGTTTTCCACTAGCCTTATTTGCATGTAGTGGTAGCAATTATTCTGTTCATTACTCTATGTGTTACATTGCCAGCATATTCCATGTGCTGACCCGTTTTTGGGCTACAACATATCATGTTGCAGACTTTTCAGACGACGAGTAAGGTGTCATAGGTCGTTGTCGTTCACTCAGCTATGCCGTTGGAGTTGATGGACTCACTTTATCTTCCAAGCCTTCCGCTGTTATCATATTTAGATGGACTTAAGCCATATTATTGTAATAAGTTCTCTTTTGAGACATTCGTTGTAATAAGTGTGTGATTGCAACTCTGTTATAAATCCTCGAGTATTGTGTGTGTTAGCATTACCGATCCAGGGATGACACTGATGCACAGAGACTTGATCCATTTGGGTCGGGTCGCTACAAGATGGTATCAAAGCACATGCTGACTGTAGGACACGACCACTAAGCTAAGACCATAGTACACTCTTCTCGACTCATTTCTGACTCCTCTCCCTTTTCTACTCCACCTAGGTTGTGTTTGTTCTGGAGAGTTCAGCTAGTCCGAGTGATTTGGGCTATAGGATGCTAGATGCAAGGAACAAGTATGCACCACCGGATGAAGATACACCTTTTGGACGACACTTGAAGGAAGTCACTAGGTACCTGAACATAGGAATACCAAGCTTCACCGGGACCTACATCGCCACTTTACCAGAAGAAGAGCGTTGGATGATTCAAGTTCAAGTTCCAGTAAGGACGTTCAGGCTAGCCACTGAGCCCATAGAGTTTTCCTTTGATACACCAACATGGAGTCTAGGAAAGAGCATGGCAGCCCACATAGCCATGGGATGCATTGGAGAAGTTTACCACAAGGATCTCAAGGATACTATCTACCAGATTTTTGGGCACCGAGATGAGCAATGGGAGATGACCAGCACCAGGAGGGACAGGTCCATTGCAGCTTTCATCCAGGAATTAAACAAACATATTCGTCTCCAGGAGAACTAGATGTGCGCAGGCATGATAGATCTGAAGAAGGCAATGACCAGTATTTCAGAGCTAGAAGAAGAACTCAAGTCTACACGCGATGGATATGAGGAGGAAATGACGATACAAGTGGAGAAGAATGACGACCTGCCAAGGAAACTAGGAGTGTTCATGGGAGACCCCGCGCCAGGAGGAGATGACGACGAATCCAAGGACTACATCATCATCGACGACACCGACTTAGACCCCGACGATAGTGATGATGACTATGTTGATGAAGCTGGAGCAGATATCATGGAGTCCTCCACCGATCAAACTTTCTAGTCGACTACCATATCAGTAGTAGTATTCCCCCATGTATATAGTATAGTCCAAGCACTTTTGTGACGATAGTTAGACGGATTGTATGCCCTTGTTTGAATTGATTGAAGTGATATGATTGTGTTTGTCTCATGTGCATATGGGTAGTGCTTTCCCTTTAGACCTCATTCTATTTTGTTTTCTCATCTTTTCTAAACCTATCAGATGCCTCCGAGACGTGACAATGGATTTGCTTTCCCACCGGAGCTCACCCAGTTGATCCAGCAGCAGAATACCCTGATGCAGCTAATAGTCCAGAATCAGAACCAAGGCAACAACAACAACCCACCACCACCACCACCTGTTGATCACTTAGCCCGTTTCCTAAGGTTGAATCCCCCGGTGTTTTTCAGTAGCACCAAGCCGATTGTTGCAGATGATTGGCTCCGCAAGATTGGAAGGGAGCTGACCACTGCAGGATGCACAAATGCAGAGAGAGTGCGTTTTGCCGCACACCAGCTTGATGGACCCGCAACATCATGGTGGGAGAATTTCACAGCCACTTACCCCATTGACACTGTTACATGGGATCAGTTCCAGCAGGCTTTCTGCACCGCCCATGTTTCAGCAGGGGCTATGGCCATGAAGAAGCGTGAGTTTCACAACTTGCGCCAAGGAGGACGCACAGTAGGTTAGTGTGTGGATGATTTTAGTAAGTTAGCATGTTATGCCCCTGATGATGTTGCTACACATGCCGCTAAGCAGGAGAAGTTTCTGGAAGGACTGAATAATGAGCTGAGCATGCAGTTGATGGTGGAAACCTTCAACAACTACCAGGAGTTGGTAGATAGAGCTCTTATGATTGAAGGGAAGCAGCAGCAGATAGACAACCGCAGTAGGAAGTATGGACAAGGGAAGTACAATTCTAGAGCTCAGCAAGGACCCCGTTTTACCCCGAACTCGGGAGGACACATTCACCATAACCATGGAGGCCAAAATTCTAATGGAGGAATTCCGCATAACCATAGTGGCCCCAAGAATGGGAATGGGAATGGAGGAAGCAACAGTCAGAATCGTTCCAACCCAGCAACACCCACCAAGAAGGACCTAAGTCACATTACTTGTTTCAAGTGCGGGAAGAATGGACATTACGCCATGGAGTGTTCTGAAGCAAAGAACGAAAATGGCAATGGAGCGATGGGAAGAAGCCCAACCCTTTCAACAGGGGACAGGTGAACCACGTTAGCGTGGATGAGGTTGAAGCACAGCCAGATGCAGTGATAAGTAAGTTTTTGGTTAAGTCATTTACTGCAATCGTTCTTTTTGATGCTGGTGCATCGCATTCATACATATCAAGGGGATTTGTGGATAAGTATAAGTTGCCAACCCAAGCCCTTAGGTCACCCATGTTAGTAACCTCGCTAGGAGCAGAGTATATGGTCAGCCTATGGTGTGATCGGTTACCTTTAAGGATTGGTAACTATGTGTTCCCCTCAGACCTAATAGTATTGGAGTCATAAGGACTGGATGCAATATTAGGCATGGATTGGTTATTGAAGTATGGAGGGAACATTGATTGCGCCAGTAAGTCAATTATGCTCACCACCCCAGAAGGAATAAGGATTAAGTATGTATCCCGGCATATGCCAAAGAGGACTCAAGTGAATTCCTTATCAAGAGTTGTACAGGAGGAAGTACCAGTGGTGACGGATTACCCAAATGTATTTCTGGAGGAGTTGCCAGGCATCCCACCGGATAGAGACCTTGAGTTTTTTATTGAACTTTTGCCAGGCACCGGGCCAATATCTAAGAGACCGTATCGGATGCCCGCACAAGATTTGGAGGAGATTAAGAAGCAGATTAAGGAGTTATTGGATAAAGGTTTTATTCGACCAAGTTCATCACCTTGGGGATGTCCAGTACTTCTAGTGGAGAAGAAGGATGGATCGTTAAGGATGGTTGTTGATTATCGTGCGTTGAATGAGGTGACGATCAAGAATAAGTACCCGCTACCGATGATCAATGATTTGTTTGACCAGTTGCAAGGAGCAAAAGTATTTTCCAAGATCGATCTGCGATCAGGATACCATTAGCTGAAGATTCGAGAGCAGGATATACCTAAGACAACTTTTACCACAAGGTACAGGCTATATGAGTATACCGTTATGTCATTTGGTTTGACTAACGCACCTGCCTATTTCATGAACATGTTGAACAAGGTGTTTATGGAGTTTTTGGATAAGTTCATCGTGGTGTTCATGGATGATATATTGGTCTACTCAAAAAATGAAGAGGAGCATAAGGAGCATTTGCGTTTGGTTCTCGAGAAGCTCAGGGAACATCAGTTGTATGCCAAGTTTAGCAAGTGTGAGTTTTGGTTGAAGGAAGTTGGATTCCTCGGACATGTTATATCCGGAGAAGGAATAACAGTAGACCCTACCAAAGTTGAGTCTGTGACCAAATGGGTAGCACCCACATCAGTTGGAGAGATCAGGAGTTTTCTTGGACTCGCAGGATATTATCAAAGGTTCATTGAGAATTTCTCCAAGACAGCAAAGCCCATGACGGAGTTGTTGAAGAAGGCACCAAGATCAATTGTATTGAAGAGTGTGAAGCCAGTTTTCAGGAGTTAAAGAAGCGTTTGGTTACAGCCCCAGTGCTGATTCTTCCAGACCAACGTAAGGATTATCAAGTGTATTGCGACGCTTCACGTCGAGGACTTGGAGCAGTGCTTATGCAGGAGGGAAGAGTTGTTTCTTATGCCGCACGACAGCTTAAACCTCATGAGCTAAATTATGCCACCCATGATCTGGAGTTAGTGGTAGTAGTGCATGCTTTGAAGAAGTGGAGATATTTTCTCATCGGAAACCACTATGAGGTGTACACGGATCACAAGAGTCTGAAGTATATCTTCACGCAGAAGGAGTTGAATCTCAGGAAAAGGAGATGGTTGGAGCTCATTAAGGATTATGATATGAAATTGCACTATCATCCCGGAAAGGCTAATGTAGTAGCCAATGCGTTGAGTCGCAAGAGCTATATTAATACACTCATAACCAAAGAATTACCCAAGGAGTTAGCAGAGGATCTTCGTGACCTATGTTTGGAAATAGTTCCGAGAGGTTATGTAGCAGTGTTGGAAATTCATTCCACTTTGATGGATAAGATAAGAGAAGCTCAGAAGACGGACCATGAGATTGCCGAGATAAAGGAAAGGATGAGCAAAGTGTTGGAAATATGCCCTAGAGGCAATAATAAAATGATTATTATTATATTTCCTTGTTCATGATAATTGTCTATTATTCATGCTATAATTGTGTTATCTGGAAATCGTAATACATGTGTGAATATATAGACCACAACATGTCCCTAGTGAGCCTCTAGTTGACTAGCTCGTTTATCAACATATAGTCATGGTTTCCTGACTATGGACATTGGATGTCATTGATAACGGGATCACATCATTAGGAGAATGATGTGATGGATAAGACCCAATCCTAAGCATAGCACAAGATCGTGTAGTTTGTTTGCTAGAGCTTTTCTAATGTCAAGTATCATTTCCTTAGACCATGAGATCGTGTAACTCCTGGATACCGTAGGAGTGCTTTGGGTGTACCAAACGTCACAACGTAACTGGGTGGCTATAAAGGTATACTACAGGTATCTCCGAAAGTGTCTGTTGGGTTGACACGGATCGAGACTGGGATTTGTCACTCCGTAGGACGGAGAGGTATCTCTGGGCCCACTCGGTAATGCATCATCATAATGAGCTCAATGTGACTAAGTGGTTGGTCACGGGATGATGCATTACAGTACGAGTAAAGTGACTTGCCAGTAACGAGATTGAACGAGGTATTGGGATACCGACGATCGAATCTCAGGCAAGTAACGTACCGATTAACAAAGGGAATTGTATACGGGATTACTTGAATCCTTGACATCGTGGTTCATTCGATGATATCATCGTGGAACATGTGGGAGCCAACATGGGTATCTAGATCCCGCTGTTGGTTATTGGCCGGAGAGCTATCTCGGTCATGTCTACGTGATTCTCGAACCCGTAGGGTCTACACACTTAAGGTTCGGTGACACTAGGGTTGTAGAGATATTAGTATGCGGTAACCCAAAAGTTGTTCGGTGTCCCGGATGAGATCCCAGGCGTCACGAGGAGTCCTGGAATGGTCCGGAGGTAAAGATTTGTATATAGGAAGTCCAGTTTCGGCCACCGGGAAAGTTTTGGGGGTCACCGGTATTGTACCAGGACCACCGGAAGGGTCCTGGGGGTCCACCGAGTGGGGCCACCTATCCCGCAGGGCCCCATGGGCTGAAGTGGGAAGGGAACCAGCCCCTGGTGGGATGGTGCACCCCCCTTGGGCCTCCCCCTGCGCCTAGGGTTGGAAACCCTAGGGGTGGGGGGGCGCCCCACCTGACTTAGGGGCAAGTTCCCCCTTTGCCCCCCCCTTGAGATTGGACCTCTAGGGGGCCGGCGCCCCCCAGGGCCCCTATATAAAGAGGGGGGAGGGAGGGATGCACACCCAAGCCCCTGGCGCCTCCCTCTCCCCCCGCAACACCTCCCCCTCTCGCTGAGCTTGGCGAAGCCCTACCGAGATTCCCTACTACTTCCACCACCACGCTGTCGTGCTGCTGGATCTCCATCAACCTCTCCTTCCCCCTTGCTGGATCAAGATGGAGGAGACGTCTCTCCCAACTGTATGTGTGTTGAACGCGGAGGTGCCGTCTGTTCAGCACTAGGATCTTAGGTGATTTGGATCACGACGAGTACGACTCCATCAACCCTGTTCTCTTGAATGCTTCTGCTCGCGATCTACAAGGGTATGTAGATGCACTCCTCTCTCTCATTTCTAGATGACTCCATAGATTGATCTTGGTGAAGCATAGAATTTTTTCATTTTCTGCAATGTTCCCCAACACAAAGGAAAGGCCAAAGGATTTCGTGAGGATGAGCATGATACTTTATGGTTTGAGGATCGCATACGTGCCTAATGATGCCGAGATCAGGAAGTTGATTCTGCAGGAGGCCCATGATTCACCGTATTCAATTCACCCAAGAAACACCAAGATGTATCTGGATTTGAAGGAAAGGTTCTGGTGGACCGGAATGAAGATGGATATTGCAGAGTATGTAGCAGTATGTGATGTATGTCAGAGAGTGAAGGCTGATCATCAGAAGCCGGCAGGATTGCTACAGCCATTGCCGATACCCGAATGGAAGTGGGATAAGCTAGGCATGGATTTTATTATGGGATTACCCAGGACTCGTTCTGGCTATGACTCTATATGGGTTGTAGTCGATCTCTTGACGAAAGTAGCACATTTCATCCCAGTGAAGACCACATATACAAGTGCTAAGTTGGCAAAGATATATATGACCAGGATTGTATGTCTGCATGGTGTTCCGAGGACCATTGTATCAGATAGAGGAACCTAGTTTACCTCAAAGTTCTGGAATCAGTTGCATGAAACTTTGGGTACTAGGCTAGAGTTCAGTATGACCTTTCATCCATAGACAGATGGACAGACCAAGAGAGTCAATCAGATTCTGGAGGACATGTTGAGAGCTTGTGCGCTAGATTATGGATCTAGTTGGGACGAGAATTTGCCGTATGCAGAGTTCTCTTACAATAACAACTATCAAGCCAGTTTGAAGATGGCCCCTTTCGAAGCCTTGTATGGAAGGAGGTGCAGGACACCGTTGTTGTGCGATGAAGTTGGAGACCGTCAGTTGTTTGGACCAGATTTGATTAAGGTGTCTGAAGAGAAAGTTAAGTTGATTCATGACAGACTCAAGGTAGCCCAGTCCAAGCAGAAGAGTTATGAGGATTCTAAACGCAAGGAAATGGTTTACGAGTCGGAGAAAGAGTATATCTTCAAATATCCCCACTTCGAGGAGTTAATCGTTTTGGAGTTAAGGGAAAATTAGCATCACGTTTTGTTGGACCATAGAAAGTTTCGGAATGTATGGGAGAGGTTGCTTACAAGCTGAAATTACCAGAAGGATTGTCAGGAGTTCACGATGTGTTTCAGGTTTCCCAGTTGAAGAAGTGCCATGCGGAGATGGCCGATATTCCTTTGAGGGATACAGTTCCACTAGAAGCGATTCCGCTGGAAATCGATTTGTCTTATGAGGAGAAACCAGTGAAGATTCTCGAATTTGCCAGCCGAGTCACACGCAACAAGGTTATCAAGTTTTGCAAAGTTCAGTGGAGCCACCATACCGAGGAGGAAGCAAGCTGGGAACGAGAGGAATACCTACGGAAGGACCACCCACACCTATTTTCTAGCCAACCGGAATCTCGAGGGCGAGATTCATCTTAAGGGTGGTAGGTTTGTAACATCCCAAATTTTCAATTTTGAATGTTATATATTAGATCATCATTGCATATCATATTTTATTGCATTTTGGTTGATCCTAGAAATTCTAAGCAACTCAAGGACCCACGGAGAGAGTTGGGGATTTCGTTATTTTCATATTTGAGTTTTCTCAAATATTTAGAAAAGGATAATTTGGTTTTAATTATTTTTCTATCCTAAATATTTCCAATTTCAAAAATAAATGAGAGGAGATAATATGATTTCTCCAAAATAAAAGAAATATTGGAGGAAAAATATTTAAATCAAATTTTAGTTCTTTTTGGAGTTTTAATTGCTATTTTATTTGCATTAGAAAAATATGCATCATTTTCAAAAGTGCATTTTAGGCCAAGAAAATGTTCACTTTGTTCTAAATATTTTGATTTAGACGGTGAAAATTTGTTGTGGCATTTTTAGAATTTTATTTTTATTTATTTAGGATTTTTCGGCAGAATCTGTTTTTTTTAAACTCTTCGCGGACAGAACTGGGCCGAAGCCCAGCCGGCCCGGCACCGCCGCCGCCTTCCCCGCGCCCGCACGCCGTGCCTGAGCCGGACTCCGCCGGAGTCCGGGACACCGCCGCCGCCTTGGTTTCCCCTTGCCCAAGTCGAGCCCCGTCCCCCCTTTATATACTACCGCCGCCGCCGCCTCGACCCCCACCTCGCCCCCGCCTCCCGCAACAGCAGCAGCAGCACGCAGCAGCGCCCGCCGCTGTCACCGTCGCTGCCTGCGCTGCCGCACGCCACCGCACCCCGCCGCACCCCGCGGCCGCAGCCCCTCGCCTCGCCGGAGCCGCCACCTTGCCGCCGGAGCCACCGCCGTCCCCGATCCGATCCGGATGCGCCGTGTTTTTTTCGGTTTTGTTTAAACCCTAGATGCGTTTTTTTATTAGTTCTGGTTTGTTTTTTTGGTCTAGTTAATTAGCGGACATTCGTCCGTACGTTCATTTTAACGAACATTGTTCGTCAGTTAGCCGCAGACAGCGAACGTTCGTTCTTTAGCCTGTTTGTCAGTTTTCTTTTTCCAGGGTTTTTCCGCGATTATTTTCGATCGCGATTTCAGCCCAGATCTTCGTTTTAGTTTATCTATTCGCTCGTTTATCGAAATCAGGGGATTCAAGCGCCTAGATCTTCGTCTCAAAGCCCTCTTTCTGTTTAACCAACTTGAACAAGATTTGGTACTATAAAATTTGAATTTAGTCCAGATTAATAATCGGATCTTGTTTCTTTTATAGTTTGAGTTTAATTTCTCCGTTTTGATTCTTTTTGCAAACCGGAGTTTTTAAGTTGAACTTTCTGGTTAGATCTTCTTATTTGAGTTTTACCTGTGCATTTAGTTGAGTACTTATGTATGCTATTGTTTGATTGCGATAGAGTTTCCGGAGTGCAAAGCGTGCTACTACGAGTCTCTAGGGTTTGCGGATCATCAGCAAGGCAAGTAACACTTTGATCATACCCCTTTATTACCCAGTTTTTATGCATTAGTCTACACCCTCAAATATTGCGTGGTTAGGATCTGAATAACATGTGGGTTTCGGAAGTAGATGATGTGGTAGAACCTATTACCCTGTTTATTATCAAACCTTTGGGAGTTACTTCTACGTTATGCTTAGAATGCTATGCTATACTATGCTCGTAGACATGGATTGGGTGAGTGTATCCATGACAAATTGAGTATTGTTAATTAATGGTTAACTTAAGGTGGCTACTTAAAATCACATCTGGGTGGATTGCTTGTGGGCACCTGGAGAATCCAGTGTTGTCCTAGGATATCCCGGGGTTCCGTGTGATCATCCCAAGGTCCGCCACCCAGGCTCAAAGGGATCATAAGATTATTCGTGCTAGAAACTTTTTGTGTGCAGCCACAAGCTATTATGGGCTCTAGCATAGTTGAGTATGTTGTGTGACCTCTTTCAGTGGTAGACTAGCAGATGTAGGGGATGTAGGTTGGTACTGTCTACCCAGAGTAAAGAGTTAATGCTTCTGAAAGACTATGTCTTGGTCATCCGTTTCTCAAACACCATGTAGTGCGAGAAATCTAACGGAGGAGATCAAGTCTTGTGGGGAAAAGTGCGCAAACCTCTGCAGAGTGTACAAACTAATCATGGTTAGCCGTGTCCCTGGTTATGGACATTTTGAGTATCTGGATCTTGGATTATCATGTTGATCTCATCACTCTAAATTAATTTTGTTGGGTAATTGATGATGTTTAATTGGGACTGAGTTGGAGGAACCTTCTCAATGTTTAACAACCACCATGATAGTTAAATAGATTTATTCCTTTGTTGTAGGAAAAAATTGGCTTTATGCAAAACTGTAACCATAGAGTTTTCCACCAGCCTTATATGCATGTAGTGGTAGCAATTATTCTGTTCATTACTCTATGTGTTACATTGCCAGCATATTCCATGTGCTGACCCATTTTCGGGCTGCAACATATCATGTTGCAGACTTTTCAGACGACGAGTAAGGTGCCATAGGTCGTTGTCGTTCACTCAGCTATGTCGTTGGAGTTGATGGACTCACTTTATCTTCCAAGCCTTCGCTGTTATCATATTTAGATGGCCTTAAGCCATATTATTGTAATAAGTTCTCTTTTGAGACATTCGTTGTAATAAGTATGTGATTGCAACTTTGTTATAAATCCTTGAGTACTGTGCATGTCAGCATTACCGATCCAGGGATGACACTGATGCACAGAGATTTGATCCATTCGGGTCGGGTCGCTACACACGAGGTGGCGACAAGGGTGGAGGGCACACCCCCTACTTTGTGGGCCCCTCAGTGACTCCCTGACCTAGATCTTCCTCCTATATATTCACATATATTCCAGAACCTCAGAAGCTTCCACGAAAACACTTTTCCACCGCCGCAACCTTCTGTTCCCATGAGATCCCATCTTGGGGCCTTTTCCGGCATTCCGTCGGACGGGGATTCGATCATGGAGGGCATCTACATCAACTCTATTGCCCTTCCGATAAAGTGTGAGTAGTTTATCATAGACCTATGGGTCTAGAGGGCTTCTTCTCTCTCTTCGATTCTCAATACCATGTTCTCCTCAATGTTCTTGGAGATCTATCCGATGTAATCTTTTTTTGCGGTGTGTGTGATCCGATGAATTATAGATTTATGATCAGCTTAGCTATGAATATTATTTGAATCTTCTCTGAATTCTTATATGCATGATTTGATATCTTTGTATTTCTGTTTGAATTATGAGTTTGGTTTGGCCAACTATATTGGTTTTTCTTGCAATGGGAGAGGTGCTTAGCTTTGGGTTCAATCTTGCGTGATTTCACCCAGTGATAAAATAGGGGTAGCGAGACACGCATTGAATTGTTGCCATTAAGGATAAAAAGATGGGGTTTTCATCATATTGCTTGAGTTTATTCCTCTACATCATGTCATCTTACTTAAGGCGTTACTCCGTTCTTTATGAACTTAATACTCTAGATGCATGCTGGATAGCGGTACATGTGTGGAGTAATAGTAGTAGATGTAGGCAGGAGTCGGTCTACTTGACACGGACGTGATGACTATATTGCATAATCATTGCCTTGGATATCGTCATAACTTTGTGCTTTTCTATCAATTTCTCAACAGTAATTTGTTCACCCACCATATTATTTGCCTTCAAGAGAGAAGCCTCTAGTGAACCTATGGTCCCCGGGTCTATTTTCCATCATATTAGTTCCTGATCTATTATTTTGCAATCTTTTATTTTTAGTATAAACCAAAAACCCAAAAATATTTTATGTTTTGTTTAGTTTTACCTATCCCTATCAGATCTCACATTTGCAAGTGACTGTGAAGGGATTGACAACCCCTTTATCGCGTTGGGTGCAAGTGTTTGACTGTTTATGTAGGTGCATCTATTGGGGACTTGCGCGTTTCTCCTATTGGATTGATACCTTGGTTCTTAACTAAGGGAAATACTTATCTCTACTGTGCTGCATCACCCTTTCCTATTCAAGGGAAAAACCAAAGCAAGCTCAAGAAGTAGCAGGAAGAATTTCTGGCGCCGTTGCCGAGGAGATCTACGCAAAGCCTACCAAGTACCCATCATAAACTCTCATCTCTTGCATTACATAATTCGCCATTCACCATTCGCCTCTTGTTTTCCTCTCCCCCACTTCTAAAACGATTTTCAAAAAGATTGGCCCTTTTCTTCGCCCTTCTTCCGTTCGTCTTTTCATTCGCTTCTTATTTGCCCATTTGTTAGATCGATTTGTTGTCACTATGTCTGAATCCGAGGATGTTTTTGTTGAAAAAGATAATAATAATCTTGATGAAAACTTTGATGACTATGCTAATAATGATCCTCATGAAGAAACTACTATTATGCATACAAAGAATATCCGTATTGGTAGCGGTAATATCATCGGAAAAGGTGTTATTCAAGATTTCTTTACTTGTGCTAGCATGCTACCTATGTTAGGAGGATCCATTCTTAATAAAACTAATAGTCTTGCGGATGCTATAACTTTGCTCATAATTGAACTTGAAAGACAATTTGTTCATATGCATCCTTGCATACAAAGGATTTTCCTAGAATTCTCTAATATTACCATGGAGAAGTTGGAATACAGTAGACATTACACCAATATTAATAAAGAATGAGTTCACAACAGTACCAAAATTGGTGGTTTTATTTTCTTATACTAACAGAACTCATGAGATTTTTTGTTGAGTTTTGTGTTGTGAAGTTTTCAAGTTGTGGGTAAAGATTTGATGGACTATGGAATAAGGAGTGGCAAGAGCCTAAGCTTGGGGATGCCCAAGGCACCCCAAGGTAATATTCAAGGACAACCAAGAGCCTAGGCTTGGGGATGCCCCGGAAGGCATCCCCTCTTTCGTCTTCATCTATCGGTAAATTTACTTGAGGCTATATTTTTATTCACCACATCATATGTGTTTTGCTTGGACCGTCTTGTATGATATGAGTCTTTACCTTTTAGTTTGCCACAATCATCCTTGTTGTACACATCTTTTGAGAGGGACACGCATGAATCATGATTTATTAGAATACTGAAGCGGAGCATCCCACGATCATCCCCATGGACGTATCTACATCTCCCACGACACCACTTGGACCAATGACAAGAGCTCGAGCAAAGGCTATCGAAGATAAGGTGAACTCGCTCCTCTCCGAACTACCCCTTCCTACACATGATACATGGCTACTACCTCAAGATGAAACACTATGTGTGATCAGGTACTTGGAAGAAGGCCACGGAACAGCCACATCCAATGGCCAAGACGGCGAGGACACCGAGTATGAAGGACAAGAACAAGAGGTACCTAAGAAGATCCAGCGAGCGGACGTCCGCCCAGGACCGGACGTCCGACACCTAACACTCCAGCCAGCGAACGCCCGACCAGGACCAGACGTCTGGCACCTGAAGGCCCAACCAACCCAAGTCCCAGCCGACGAGAGCTACAGTGAGCGGATGTCCGACCCCTTCCGGACGACCGGTGACATGGCCCAGCGAGCGGACGACTGGCCACACCGGCCGGCCGGCAAATCCACACCCGAAGCATTTCAGCGGAAAACCGAAGCCACCAGACGACCGGCAATTGGACGACCAACCACCTCCGTACGTCCGACAACTCGATCACAGAATGAAATTAGCGGAAGTCTGAGCCCTACCGGACGTCCGGACCTGCGCGAGCAACCGGACGACCAATAGAGACCGGACGACCCCTGCCTGTGTGTGCACAGCCTCGGGCCTGAAGCCCATGTACCCCTTCATTCCACCCCCTTTTGCACTTAGACTATAAATAGAACTCCTCCTCCTCCTAGTTAGGGTTAGCATTGTGATAGCTCATATTTGAGATAGAGCTTTGCTCATCCACTTGGTTACTTCTCCTCGGAGCTCACGACCTCTTTGGAGAAGATCCCCCAAGCAGATTCAAGACCCCTTCATGGCAAGAACCTTCAAGACCTCCTAACGGAGAAGACCCTTTGTATCGTCCCTTGTTGACTTTGAATCGTGTATCACTCTTTGTGTTTCGAGGATCTAGCATATGTGTGACTATATCTTCTTGGTTGAGTGATTTATCTCGTGTTCCCCTCATTTCCCCACTTGTGTTCTTCGTGTTCTTGGTAGGATCCCCTCCAAACATGAAAGATCGGGCATCTAGGGTTCTACCCTACATCATCTTGGTATCATGAGCCACGTTGATCACGATTTTGGAGCCCCTACCCTTTGTTTTCTAGCTTGATTTTGTTGTGTTTCTTCCCCATTTTTGAAAATCCCCACCAGAAATAGCCCCAATTTTTTTTGTGATTTGTTGGTGTGATGAAGTTTTGTTGGATTTGATCCATGGATCTGTTTTGCCATGAGTGGATCTAGCTTTCCCCCATCATCTACACCTTTTCCATCCACAAAATCGCTCGGATTTGACCAAATTCCCAGCCTCCACCACGAACCCAAGTTGTTCATCCCGTGCCTGCAATCGCCGAGGCACCGGACGTCCACTAGCCACCGGACGTCTAACGACTGGACGACCGGCCCATGACCGGACGTCCGTTGTTTCCTGACGAAACTGAATTTTTTGCACCCGAAAATTTTCAGCCACCACCACCACTTCCGCATACGCACTTCAACTACCATTCCACCACCGCATATGCACTCCTATACCACCACTGCTTTCCGCAAGCACCACCATTTCTTAACCGCTCCCACCTCTAACAATTTTGACCCGTTTTGGTCTTTGAGAATTTGAGTTGTGGTTCCCGTGTCCTATTGTGTTTTGGCTATATAGGTACGGTGCGACATCAACATCACCACCGCTCATTTTCACCAAGGACTCGTCATCGCCAACAACCGTCCGTGCTTACAAATAACTACCATGGCGGTAACCTCGACGACATCTTTGTCTATTCCATTCCATTGCATTGATAACCACATAGCCTTACTTTTGCATTGCTTACCCACCGAGACTAGCCTTTGAGTATTGCCGGCAACGTGACTTGTGCACATTAGTGATCATACTCCACAAAGCATACATACTATATCATCGTGGTGCATATCTTGGTATCATCTCTTGTGTCACAAAGTTGTCATCGCATATACACAATTGCTATCTTGGTTCATGAAGTTTTGCATAAGAAAAGAGCTCAATAGTGAAAGAGCCAAACAAGCTTTTAGGCAAGAAGGAAAGATAAGCAAAGAGGTTATAAGCAAGAACCATAGCATCATACTACATTAATATTGTCATACTCGATCATCTTGGATCATACCGCCGGAATACCATACATATAGCATACTTGGGATAGAAGTCGTTGCATTTTTTTTCGCGTAGTAGGTTGTGCACAAGTTCCGTATCCGCCTATTGTGCAATCGTGCTAGCATCTCTCTAGTGTTGTGCAACAAGAGCATTTTCGTGGATTCCACATTTTGGCTCATTCCTTGGTTGCACGACCCCTTTTATCTATTTGCGTGTGTGTTTTCGTGTACCACATCTTGCTATTGGTCTACTTGTTGCATTTGCAAATTTGTGAATCTTTTCCAACATTATTGAGGCTCACTAACTATTGCATCAAATTTGTGCCACCATCCTAACCGAGCTCCACCATAAGCTTTTACTTGTGTAGGTGTGAGAACCGAAAAGAATTGGTACCAATTGTGCTATTTCCTTGTTCCACATTTGAGTGATCATTGATCCATGTTCAACATCGGTCAAGGTACATTTGGTATAAGTTCTTATCTTTCTCCCACTCACATATTTGCTTGGAATGATGGATAGGCCAAGTTCTTATACCAACCCACTCTTCATCGAACAAGACAACGACATGTCATCCTATGTCACCAAGAGCCACCTCTTCGGTGCACAGCGAGCTTTGCATCGAGAACAACAAGCAATGAGCAACCACATCGACAATCTTGCCACCGACTTGCGACTCTCCGAGTAACGAACAAGAGACTACTTCGACAACAGGATCGACGCTCACAAACAAGAGAATGATGCAAGAATGGACGAGATTCATGCCTTGTTGGTGAACCGCCATTCTTCCACTTCTTCCTACTCAAGACAGAGCCGCTCGAGTCTACAATCCGACGACACCCTCTCCGGCTCAAGTACACCGACATCAAACACTCTACGTCAAGCCGTGCGTCAAGACCGTCAAGCAAATTGCAATCCTCTACACGACAATTATCCACAAGAGCAATTTGATGAGCAACCACATCGTCATCGTCAACACCAAGCTCCTCTTGCACAAGAATAAGAAAGGCAACATCAACGTCTCCAAGAGGAAGAGCGAGAGCAACAACATCAAGACGAAAAAGATGATGAAGCTCAACGTCTTCAACAACAATAACGTGAAGCACAAGCTCTTGAGGTGCAACGTGCCCTTCAAGAATCAAGTCGAGCCATTGCCAACCGCAACCGAGATAGGTGCAATCAAGAGGAAGCACTTCGCGAAGAAATTCAAGAGTGACACTACCAAGGAAGAGTGCATCGTCAAGTTCCTGAAGCTCCTCCACAAGTTCCTCAAGCTCCTCCACAAGCTCGAAAAGCTCCTCCACGACCTCAAGTTCATCAAGAGCAAGATGACTATGGAAATCCTCCATGCCAAGAGCAACACGAGGTTGATAATCCTCCATGTCAAGGGCGTCATCATCACCCTCGACCCCAACACAATGAAGAGCAACACTATGGCAAGCTCAAGTTCACCATGCCCAAGTTCAATGGAAGCAATGATCCCGAAGAGTACCTTTCATGGGCATCGAAAGTCGACACAATCTTTCGTTTTCACAACTATGAGGAAGAGAAGAAGATCGCTATGGCATCCCTTGAGTTCCAAGACTATGTGCTCATATGGTGGGAACAAGTCCTTGAGCGCCGAAAAGCAAAAGGTGAACCACCAATCACCACATGGGAGGAGATGAAAGATGTCATGCGTGCATGCTTTGTGCCAACCTACTACAACCGCGATCTCTTCAAGAAACTCCAACTACTCAAGCAAGGAACAAAGACCCTTGAAGAATACTACAAGGAAATGGAGATAGCCATGATAAGAGCCAATGTTATGGAAGATGACGAGCAAACTACGGCCCATTTCTTGAATGGCCTCAATCATCCCATCAAGAAGATTGCTGATTTCCAGCCCTTCTCCAACCTCATCGAGCTCGTGCATCAAGCTACCAAAGCGGAATGTCAAGTGCAAGATGACTTCAAGTACGCCAAGTACTCGTCCAAGAGCTACGGCTTCTCCAACACCCATGCTTCAACGACTCCAACACCTTCTACCTCAAGCAAGCCATCTACAAATAACAAAGACAAGTCGAGTTACAAGAAAACTTCAACAACCTCAAGTTGTCCTCCTTCTACAAGCAACTTCAAGCCGCGCTTCATCATCTATTCCAACCGATGAGAACATCAAGACAAGTTCTATCAAGTGTTTCACTTGCAGCGGCCGAGGCCATAAGTCCTTTGAGTGTACCAACAAGCGCACCATGATCCTCAATGACGACAGAACCTATGACTCTATGAGTGAAGAGGAAACGGAAGCCCTTGAGCAAGTGGCCATTCACCGGCGCGTGAACGAAGATGAAGATGATCAAGTCTTTTGTGATGAGGGTTCGAGCCCCGCTCTCGTTGTCTCCAAAGTCTTGACTCTTCAACATCAACAAGGCGAAGACCAACGATGCCACATCTTCCACACCAAGGCCGACATCAATGGAAGGTCCGTCAAGGTCATCATCAATGGAGGTAGTTGTCACAACTTGGCAAGTGAGGGACTATGCTCCAAGCTCCAATTGGTCAAGATGAAGCACCCGCACCCCTACAAGGTTCAACGGCTAAGCGATTCTGGCACTATCCAAGTTGAGCATATGGTCAAAGTCTCCTTCAAAATTGGAGCATATGAAGACACTTTGGAGTGTGATGTCGTCCCGATGTCCGTTTGCCACCTCCTTAGTCAACCATGGAAATTTGATCGCGGCAGCATCCACAACGGGCGTACCAATCACTATAGCTTCAAGATGAAAAGAAAGGAGTACGTGCTACGACCTATGTCTCCAAGTCAAGTGATCGCTGACAAGCAAGCCATCCATCATGGAGAAAGGAGTGAGAGAGTGACCCACCAAAAAGAGAGTGAGTGCCACAAGCCAAAATCGAGTGCCTCCACGATGAGCGACAAGAAGAACTTAGTCCTATTTGCCACCAAAAGTGAGATGAGAGAAGTGTGTGTGAACCCATCAAGTGTTATGCACTACGTCCTCGTGTGCAAGGACGAGGTACCAAAAAGTAACACCTCTCACGATCTATGTTTAGTGTTGTCTTCTCTTTTGTAGGAATTCCAAGATGTTTTCCCCGATGAGCTACCTCCGGGTCTACCTCCACTACGAGGCATTGAACACCGAATCAACCTCATACCCGGAGCACCTCTACCTAACAAAGATCCCTACCGCATCAACCCCGAGGAAACTAAGGAGATCCAATGGCAAGTACAACAACTCATCAACAATGGTCAAGTACGTGAAAGCTTGAGCCCTTGTGCCGTTTCGGTCATACTTGTTCCAAAGAAAGACGGTACTTATCGCATGGTTTCCGATTGTCGTCCCATCAATGCTATCATCGTTAGATATCGTTACCCTATTGCACGCTTAGATTATATGCTTGATGAGCTTAGCGGAGCCGCCATTTTCTCTAAAATTTATCTTAAAAGTGGCTACTATCAAATACGCATCCAAGAAGGTGATGAATGGAAAACCGCATTTAAGACCAAATTTGGCTTATATGAATGGTTACTTATGCCAATGGGCTTATCCGAAGCACCCGGTACTTTCATGCAAGTCATGCACTTTGTTCTTCGTCCTTATATTGGTGTACTTGTTGTGGTCTATTTTGATGATATTCTTGTCTTTAGGAAATCCCTCAAAGATCATGTCACCCATCTTAGAACTGTGTTGCAAACCCTTAGGAAAGAGTGACTTTATGCTAATACGGACAAATGTATTTTCGGTGTTGATAAGCTTGTTTTCTTGTTTTTTTGTGTCTTCTAAGGGTGTTCATGTAGATGAATCTAATATCAATGCTATTAAAACTTGGTCCCAAGCAACAAACTTGCAACAAGTGCGTAGTTTTCTTGGTTTAGCCGGTTTCTATCATAGATTTGTGAAGGATTTTAGCACCATTACTTCACCTTTACATTCCTTGAGTAAGAAAAATGCGCCATTTGTTTGGGGACCATCCCAAGATACCGCATTTAATGAGCTTAATAATTTGCTTACTCATGCTCCCGTGCTTGCCTTACCCAACTTTGACAAACCCTTTGAAATTCATTGTGATGCTAGTGGTAATGGCATAGGAGGTCTGTTAACACAAGAGAAGTGCCCCATAGCATACTTTAGTGAGAAACTTTCTGGAGCGCAACTCAACTACCCCATCTATGACAATGAGCTATATGCTTTAGTGCGATTTTTGCGTGAATGGGAACATTATCTTCGCCCTCATGAATTTATCATTCATACCGATCATGAAACACTTAAGTACTTAAAAGGACAAACTAAGTTGAACAAGCATCATGCTAAATGGAGTGAATTCATTGAGTCATTTCCTTATGTCATCAAGTACATCAAGGTTAAGGAAAATGTAGTGGCGGATGCTCTTTCCCCGCATATGCACGCTTGTCACTAAACTTGAATTGAATGTCATTGGCTTTGAGCACATAAAAGGTTTGTATACGCATGATCCTACTTTTGCTATTCCTTATGCCAAATGTTTGACGCATACATCTTGGGAACGATATTACATAAAGGATAATTATCTTATGAGAGCTAACAAACTTTGCATTCCCGAGTCTTCTCTTTGTTTGATCCTTTTGCAAGAGGCTCATGAAGGCGGACTCATGGGACACTTTGGACACGACAAGACATTCGCCACGCTCTCCAAGAACTACTTTTGGACCAAGATGTTCCACGACGTCTCCCTCTTCACCAACCGATGCTCTACACATGTCACAAAGCTAAGTCAAAAGCTCAATCCCATGGTATTTACATGCCTCTTCCTACTCCTTATCAACCTTGGGAAGAAATTAGCATGGACTTTGTACTTGATTTGCCTAGAACTCAAAATGGAAAGGATTCCGTGTTTGTTGTTGTGGACCAATTCTCTAAGATGGCTCATTTTATCCCATGCAACAAGATAAACGATGCTTCACATAATGCAAATCTTTTTTGTAGGGAAATCTTGCGCCTCCATGGAGTGCCAAAGACGATTGTCTCAGACTGCGACGTCAAGTTCTTGAGTTACTTTTGGAAGACTCTATGCACCAAGCTCAGAATCAAGCTCTTGTTCTCTTTGGCATACCATCCACAAACCGACGGCCAAACGGAGGTGACGAACCGAACACTCTCCACTCTACTACACGTGCTGATCAAGAGGAACATCAAGGAGTGGGAGGAGCGTCTCCCCATCACCGAGTACGCCTACAGCCATGCAAGACACTCCACAACCGGCAAGTCCCCTTTTGAGGTCGTCTACAGCTTCAACCCGTTGTCCCCATTGGACATCTTACCTCTTGCACTACAAGAGCGCACCAACATGGACGCGAGCGCACGAGAAAGCTACCTCAAGAAGATGCATGAAGATACAAGGCACACCATCGAGCGCCAAGTACAATGACTCGCGACCAAGCTCAACATCAACAAGCAACCCATGATATTCAACATCGGAGATCTTGTGTGGTTACACCTTCGCAAGGACCGCTTCCCCAATGAACGCAAGTCCAAACTTCTACCCCGAGCCGATGGACCCTTCAAGGTGCTAGCATGCTACAACAACAATGCTTACAAGATCGACCTCCCAAGCAACAAGTACAACTGTCGGCGTTCTGGATATGGGGGTATCCAGACTTGCTTGCCTGCGGCCAGCGGCGTGGCTCAGCAGTGGCCCAGTGCGGTCCGTCTTCATCAACCCAAGATCAAGACCCTCGCGAGGGGCTAGGCCTCGCGGGGCGGACGACGCAAGTCCACCTTAGGGGCGGCCTCACCAGGCAGGCTCGCAAGGAGGCCAAGAGATCAAGGCAAGGGTACCTCGCGAGGTGCTCATGACGCAAGCCATGACGATCAAGGCCAGGCGAGCACCAGACTTCACAGTGTCCTTGTTTCCTCTTTGGTGCAAAGTGGGCTAGCGCAGGCGCGGAGTACCGAGGCATCAAGCAAAGGTTTCCATATCGGTGCAACAAGACCAAGACCAGCCGGACAGCAGGACAGAGGTCACCATGGAGCCCAAGACGGCGCCATTGTTAGTGCCTTTGGCAGTCGAAGACCACCTTTAGTCAGGATAGCTTGTACTGGTTGTCCCCTTTCAAATCCCGCCGTTGTGGAATCCCTTCCCGCTCAATATTTGGGAAGAGGACCAGGGCCTCTATAAATAGAGATAGCCATCACAGTAGAAAGGGGATCGGAACCTAGCTGATCTACACACCACCACCACAAGAACACCTCGCCTCGCGAGGCTGTCCTTCCTCTGTACTGTTCATCATCAGCCAAAGAGGCAATCCACCACACCACACACATGATTAGGGAATTACACCACAATGGTGGTCCGAACCTGTATAAACCCTGCGTCCCTTGTGTTGTTCATCATTTTAGCTTAGCATCGCGGCGAGGTTTTGGGCGTGGATAGGTAGGGAGAAGATCTTCGTGCGCACCCCAGAGTTTGAACCTTAAGGGTTTTGCCGGAACCTGATATCCGACAACAACGTGAGCGACATCTTCAATTTCAAAGACCTTTCGCTATACCATGGTGATGAAGCTTTCGATCCGAGGTCAGATCTTTCCCAAAGGGGGGGGGAGATGATGCGGAGCATCCCATGATCATCCCCATGGACGTATCTACATCTCCCACGACACCACTTGGACCAATAACAAGAGCTCGAACAAAGGCTATCGAAGATAAGGTAAACTCGCTCCTCTCCGAATTACCCCTTCCTACACATGAGACATGGCTACTACCTCAAGCAGAAACACTATGTGTGATCAGGTACTTGGAAGAAGGCCACGGAACAGCCACATCCAATGCCCAAGACGGCGAGGACACCGAGTATGAAGGACAAGAAGAAGAGGTACCAAAGAAGCTCTAGTGAGCAGACGTCCGCCCAGGACCGAACGTCCGGCGCCTGAAGCTCCAACCAGCGAACGTCCGACCAGGACTGGACGTCCGGCGCCTCAAGGCCTAGCCAACCCAAGTACTTCACTTATATCTATGTGCTTCACTTATATATTTTGAGCTAGGAAATTTTGCTCTAGTACTTCACTTATATCTTTTTAGAGCATGGCAATGGTTTTATTTTATAGAAATTGTTGAACTCTCATGCTTCATTTATATTATTTTGAGAGTCTATCTAAACAGCATGGTAATTTTCTTTGGTAATGAATTTAGTCCTAATATGATGGGCATCCAAGAAGGATATAATAAAAACTTCCATATAAAGTGCCTTGAATACTATGTGAAGTTTGATTTCTTATGATTGTTTTGAGATATGGGGATGGTGATATTAGAGTCATGCCAGTGAGTAATTGTGGATTGTAGAAATACTTGTGTTAAAGATTGTGATTCTCGTGGCATGCACGTATGGTGAACCGTTATGTGATGAAGTCAGAGCATGATTTATTTATTGATAGTCTTCCTTATGAGTGGCGGTCGGGGACGAGTGACGGTCTTTTCCTACCAATCTATCCCCCTAGGAGCATGCATGTAGTACTTTGTTTCAATGACTAATAGATTTTGCAATAAGTACATGAGTTCTTTATGACTAATGTTGAGTCCATGGATTATACGCATTCTCACCCTTCCACCATTGCTAGCCTCTCTAGTACCGCGCAACTTTGACCGGTACCATACACCCACCATATACCTTCCTCAAAACAGCCACCATACCTACCTATTATGGCATTTCCATAGCCATTCCGAGATATATTGCCATGCAACTTTCCACCGTTCCGTTTATTATGACACGCTTCATCATTGTCATATTGCTTTGCATGATCATGTAGTTGATATAGTATTTGTGGTAAAGCCACCTTTCATAATTCTTTCATGCATGTCATTCTTGATTCATTGCACATCAGAGCAAGGCCAGAACCCGCCGTTCACCAGCCGCTGGACGGCCACTTCTTCGTATGACGTATACATGGTGGACACACCCAAAGAGAACGACACCAACGCCGAGAAGATTCGAGAAGATGAACCAGCTGAAGCACCCACGAAGCATCGACGTCAGCGACGCTGATAAAAATCGCGTCGCAAAAAAGATAACAATTCACGCAGCAGAAACAACAATACTCTGGATAATGCCGAAGACCAAGAAGCCCCTGTCGAGCCAACATCCGAATAGGATGATTGGGAAGAGGGGCAAGTCAACCCCGATGATCCTATCGGGGACGAGGGCTCGGAGGATAGTAACTACCTTCCAACCTCCGAAGAGGACGAGAGCCTGGGCGACGAGGAATTCATCATACCAGAGGACCCCCTCGAGAAAGAGCGCTTCAAGTGCCGGCTAATCGCCATAGCAAGAAGCCTGAAAAAGAAGCGACAGCAACTGCAAGACAATCAGGGCTTACTCAATGACAGATGGACTCGTTTCCTGACAGCCGAGGAATGCAGCCTCGAGCGCCCAACTAAAAGTTACCCAAAGTGCAGGTTGCTCTCCCAATTCGATGAAGAGGTCCTGGAGCCTATACCGCAGCACGTAACGCAACTGACGGACCTGACCGGCCACCTCGTGGTCGGGACAGAGCGGCAACTCAAGCCGAACACCAACCTGCGCCACCTCACCCTAGAGGCAGAGAAACCACGGCTGCAGGATGCACGCACGACCTGCGACAAGACCTGGACAATAGAGCCGGTCATACTAGATCAATCTATGGATCACGAGGGCGTCCACTAGCGCGAGATGATGACCATCAAACCTGGCGCGACACACACAACCTCACACGGGCCGAAAACCGCATACGGACCCCCATCCGAACTGCGCCATCATGTCGCCCAATACAGAGGAGCCGCACACCCTCTATGCTTCACCGATGAAGTAATGGAACACCAGTTCCCTTAAGGGTTTAAACCCGTAAACATTGAATCATATGATGGCACCACAGATCCCATAGATGGATTGAAGACTTTCTTCTCCACATCCACATAGCCCGCGGTGATGACCTCCATGCCATCAAGTACCTCCCCCTAAAACTTAAGGGACCAGCACGACATTGGCTAAACAGCCTCCTAGAAAACTCTATTGGAAGCTGAGAAAACTTGGAGGACGCCTTTAGAGACAACTTCCAAGGTACCTATGTTCGGCCCCCGGATGTCGATGACCTTAGTCACATAATCCAGTAACCCGATGAGTCAGCCCGGAAGCTCTGGACCAGGTTCTTAATTAAAAAGAATCAAATTGTGGACTGTCTCGACACCGAAGCCCTCGCGGCCTTCAAACACAGCGTCTGAGATGAGTGGCTTGCCGACACCTCGGCCAAGAGAAACCGAAGTCTATGGCAGCCCTGACCGCACTTATGACCCGCTTTTGCATGGGAGAAGATAGCTAGCTCGCTCGTAGAAGCAATAGCACCAGCGACCCAGGCACCTCTGAAGTCAGAGACGGCAATGGAAAATCATGACGCGACAAGAACAAGCGTCGAAGCAACACCGAATACATGGCGGTAAACGCCGGATTCAGTGGCTCAAAAATCCGGACAGCAGAATAAGCCATTCAAAGGACACAAAGATGGTCCATCTAGTTTGGACAGAATACTTGATCAGCAATGCCAGATTCATGGCACCACCGATAAACCTGGCAACCACACCAACAGAAACTGTTGGGTGTTTAAACAGGCCGGCAAGCTCAATGCCAAACACAAGGGTAAAAGGCCACCCAGCGAGGACGACGATGAAGAGCCTCGCCCACTAAACATAGGGGGGCAGAAGCAATTTCCCCCCGAGGTCAAAATGGTGAATATGATCTATGTCACACACATCCCCAAGCGGGAGCGCAAGCGTGCACTAAGGGATGTCTACACCGTAGAGCCGGTCGCCGCAAAATTTAACCCATGGTCGGCTTGCCCAATCACATTCGATCGAAAGGACCACCTGACCAGTATTCGTCATGGAGGATCAACATCTTTAGTCCTTGATCCAATCATTGACGGATTCCATCTCACGTGAGTCCTCATGGACGGTGGCAGTAGCCTTAACCTGCCCTATCAGGACACCATCTGCAAAATGGGTACCGATCCATCAAGAATCAAGCCCACAAAAACTACCTTTAAAGGAGTAATACCTTGCATAGAGGCCCGCTGCTCGGGCTCCATAACATTGGAAGTTGTCTTTAGCTTGCCCGATAACTTCCACAGTGAAGACTTGATCTTCGATATTGTACCCTTATGAAGTGGCTATCACGCTCTACTCGGGCGAACCACTTTTGCCCGATTCGAAGCGGTGCCGCACTATGCCTACTTAAAGCTCAAAATGCCCGGTCCACATGGCGTTATAACAGTTAATGGAAATACGAAACGCTCCTTCCGCAGACGAGGTACAGAGCGGCCACTTTCAGCCGCACACCTCGTCGGTCATCAAACTGCCGGACCCTTTCAAAAGAGTCCGGACAGCTCCTCTAGCTAGTGATTCGGCACATCCAAAGCTAGGCTAGCAGTTTCGCCTCCGCCGATCGATGGGCACACCAGCGGAATTTGCACCGCGCATGCATCATTATGCACTCAAAAAACCTTGGGCATCGGCCGAGGCACAATATGGGAAGGGCTATAGTGCGGCTCGACCCTATATGATCTTCCACCCTTTTTGACCATAGGTGCGCTTGAGACCATGTATCCTATGGATTTACAAGGACTCACTCTGAGCCTGATTCCGTATGGCAAATAGAGGACCGTTTCCTTCAAGGAACCCTTACCTACAGGACGAAAGCAGCGCAGACGTGTGGCAGGACATCCAAATGACTCTTTGGACCAAACCTTATTTACAAGGACCTATACTGAGCTTTTCTCCTTATTATTAGATCTCGGCATGTAAAATGATTTTGCTACTTATGGTACCCCCCTGTACAATCACGCCTCGATGTGTCAATCAGAATCCAGTAGCGACAATTTCTTTTCGGTATCTACTTTATTTATAAAACTGTAGTCCATCTCTCCAGTTGTCGCACATACCTCGACACCCATTGCCAGGGGCTCCATACGGCCACTCATGAGCCACTAAACAAAAGCCCGAACAGCTTTGTATCACACTTTGGCGTCCCGATCTTGGCATTATATGCATCAGCTCCGAATCATGTCTTTGGTCAATAGTTGGGTTGCCCGGCTCGTGTGCTTGCTACCTTACATTCCGTTTGTTTGGCTAGGGTAATAAAGGGAGAACTACCGCGATTGTGTTTCTGGTTCATCCGGTTAAGCACCTCAGTAGAGAAAGCCAAAACCTTACTGTCATGATGCGGCAAGAGTTGGTCAGCCGTTCGGTGACTTACTAAATCCTTAATAATTTTTTCCGTTTTAAACGAAGGAATGTTTTTTCAGTCTTACACGTAACACATCCACATTCAGATAGTGAAATACGTACCAGGGGCTATTTCATAGCCCCATCGTCAAACTCCTATGGCTATGTGAGAGCGGTAAAGCTGTATAGTTCGATTGCCTAGTTCGACGCACTAACACCTCTGTCATGGACCAAGACGTCGGGTCAAGAGTGTTAATGTGCCTTTCCGAACACCTCCGTAGTATCTACATGGGGGTCGAAGCCGACGACTGGAAAACTCTCAGGTATTCAAAAATACGGTCGCACAGGAGGAAACAATTTTAGATAATAGTGCAAATATATTACAAAGCCTTAAATATCCATAATACACATGATCGGGTCATTCAGATACATTCATTCGAACATGATGTCCTTTGAGCATTGACCCTCTATCAAATGAGCACCCTCTAGGACGTCGTTTAAATAAAGTTCCTGTGTGCGGTGGTCTTTGCCTTTGGGAGGACCCCCCACTGCGATGACGGCGACCTTCATCTTGGCCCAGTGCACCTTGACATGGGCAAAAGCCCTCTGTGCACCTTCTATTCACAGCGACCGTTTGATGACCTCAATACGGGGCACGACATCAACGAGTCGCTGCGCCAGGCCAAAATAAGAGCTCGGAACGGATTCAGCCGGCCACAACCGGAGTATAACCTCCTTTGTGGCCGCTCCGGACATCTTGTGCAGCTCGCCCCATTGTGCCATCTGGTCGTTCAGCAGCGTCGAACGCTCCTGAGTCGCATATTGCGACCAGAACAGCATCTCTGTCATATGCCCGTCCTGGGCTTGGTAGAATTGCACCGCATCAGCCGCACTCTTCGGTTGATCCGCAAAGGAGTCTGGAGAACTCGATAGTCAATTAAGTAAGGCATACCTTTGATCGCCAAACTTAGACTATAAAAAAATGGCTTACCAGCTGCTATCTGTCCGGCCTATCGGAGCTCCTCGCGAGCCGCGCGAGATTCGGACCTTGCCTCTTGGGCGTCCTGAAGGGCCTTGGCGAGTTCGGTCGCCTTTGCTTTATTGTCCTCCTCGAGGAGCTCTCACTTGCGAGTCGCATCATTGAGCTCTTGCTCAATCTTGGACACGCGCTCCTCGAGCTGGCTTCGTGTGGCCTGTTCCCCCTTCAAATCGTAAGCCACTTTCTCAGCGGCTGCATTGCTCACGTCACTTCAGAGGGTTTTGACCTCCACAGTGCCATCTGACATTATGAATATAATAACGCATGAGCCTCACTCCAGCATTTGCAAAACCAATTTGGTGGAATATGGAGGAATTAAAAACAAACCTTGCGCTTTGTCGAGCCGCTTGTTAATCTGAATGTTGTCCTCCTCGACCAGCTGCAGCTTCCGCTTGAGTTCGAAAACTTCGGCAGCCTAAGCAGCGCTGCTAACAGTGAAGCCTGATGATTATCAAAAGGGCTAAAAATGTTATTTACTGCGGGTACCTATCGACCCTCTGTTAGCCCTCCTTCGTTGGCCAAACAGAGTCTCAGGGGCTACTATCTACATATAAATGGATTTATTATGAAAAGTGGCTAAAAGGCACTACATTGCATACCTCGAAGCCTGTTAGTAGGCTGGTGAAGGCTTCATCCAGTTCGCTCTTAGTGGACTGCACTCTTTCGACCACCATACCCATTAAAGTACGGCGCTCCTCCAAGATAGACGCACCTTGTAGTGCATCCATCAGCTTGTTCGACGCCTTTGTATTGGTAGAGGTCGCCGTTCCCCCCTCTTGCATAGGGGGCTGCCGACTCAACTCCGGGACCGTATGGGTCTCCGGAACTGTATCCGGCTGAGGGTCCGGTAGCCCAGGACCCCCATGGCTGGTCTCCATAGGGGTTGCGCTGCCCATGTTCTCGGCAACCTCCGGTGCCGCATTGATCGTCCCCCGCACTTCTTCGGAGTTTGGAGAAACCCTTTGGGATGACACCTCGGGGTCGTCCGCCCTAGGAGGCGAGGAAGCCCGTGGAGGCGTCTTGCTATCCATCTTGTTCGGCGAAAGATCTCCCGATGAAGACGATCCTTGAGGAATATCACGGGCCAGACTACGGCATAAAAATTCGATATTATTCTAGTAATCTATGAAGAGGATTAGATATGAATAAGGCATCTGAAGGTACTCACGATTCAGCGAGGGGCTTGGTGCAGGAGCGGTGCTTGGGAACAGCTTCGGTGCCCGAATCCAAGTTATCGGAAAGGGATACCATTCCCCTCTTGGGCGCCCCATCCTCCGGATCTACGTAGGCTGCTCTCTTTTTCCCCTTGGGATGAGGGTTCTCTGCTTCCTCCTCCTCCTCCTCTTCCTCCTCGTCATCCTCGTCTTTGTCTTCCTCATCAGAGGAAGGAGCTTCAGTTCCTTCGGACACGACGCCCGAAGTCTCTTCAGGATGGAGGTCGCCTTGGGCCTCCTTGGTCTTCTTCTTCTTCTTCTTCTTCTTCTTCTTCTTCTTCTTCTTCTTCTTCTTCTTCTTCTTCTTCTTCTTCTTCTTCTTCTTCTTCTTCTTCTTCTTCTTCTTCTTCTTCTTCTTCTTCTTCTTCTTGTCCTTCTTCATCGACGCGTGATAGGGCGCCAGGACCAGCATCTTCATTAACAAAGGATCAGCTGGTTTTTCGGGGAGTGGGGCCGGACACTTAATCCGCTCGGCCTTCTTTATCCAGTCTTGTTCAAGAGACGGATTTTTCAAGGGCCCCTCCCAAAGACTGACAAGTTAAGTAGTGTCCAGCAGCAGGATACTTATCGGGGATGCCGGGTTGTTGCAGTCGAGGACGGTGTCATAGGATGTCGAAGGCCACGTCTTCTGCTTCTTAAAAAGCAGCTTCCAGATCTTCTTGTGTGTCATGCCGTAGAAGTGATGCAGAGTCCGTGCCCCCTCTGGATTGAACTCCCACATCTTGAGAGGCCGTCGTTGGCAAGGGAGAGCTCGGCGGATGAGCATCACCTGAATCACATCAGCAAGGGTGATGTCCTTGTCTATCATGCTCTTGGAGCGTCAATACGTCGTTGGGGGACCCCCAATCTAGGCCCTTGTTGGTCCAGGATGCGAGTTGTAGTGGAGGTCCAGATCTGAAGGTAGGAGCAGCGGCCCACTTGGTGCCGCGGGGTTCGGTGATGTAAAACCACTCCTGCTGCCACACCTTGACGGTGTCTACGAATCTTCCTTTGGGCCAGGTAACCTTGTTGAGCTTGCTCACCATGGATCCACCGCACTCGACGTGTTGGCCTTTGACCACCTTCGGCTTCACAATTAAAGCCTTGAGCCATAAGCCGAAGTGCGGAGGGACGCGGAGGAATGCTTCGCACATGACGATAAACACCGAGATGTGGAGGAAGGAGTTCGGGGCCAGATCGTGGAAATCTAGCCTGTAGTAGTACATAGGACCTCGGACAAAGGCGTGAAGGGCGAACCCGAGCCCTCAGAGGAAGTGGGGGATAAAAACCACCCTTTCATTGGGCTCCGGTGTGGGGATGATCTGCCCTCGGGCAGGAAGCCTATGTTTTATCTCCGCCGCCAGTTACCTCGCCTCCCGCAGATCTTGGATGTTCTTCTCCATTACGGAGGAGGCCATCCACTTGCCTTGAAAGTCAGATCTGGCCATTGCTAGAGAAGCTAGGGCGGAAGGAAAAGTTTGGAACTTGGGCGCTGGAGCTCGGGGGATTGAAAGGAAGAGAAAGAAGAAGGCGTGGGGTGAACGGATGGGTCCTTCTGTCCTCTTATAGAGGCAGCAAATATCAAGCGCCCCCTCACGAGCCTTAAATCTCGCCTATTCCCAAGGGGACGTGTGAACGGCACAGTTGGATTACCCAAAAACCCCATTGATGAGAATCCCGTAATAAGGGGACACGATATGTGCTTCGACAAGATGTGTCACTGGCCATACCTCGAAATCCGAAACAAGGCTGTAAAATGGTTTAGAGTAATTATAAAGGCCAGAACATAACGTCTCGCCGAAAAAGTGGCCCATGGACGTGACTTATCTTCTAAAGTATTATTACTTTTTACAGCATAGGGTTGTGCATGTTAAGCAAGGGCGTACACAGTTCTTGTGTGCGGAAAACTATGTTGAAGTATTTGGAAAAGGGGAACCCGCCTCGCAATGCCGAAGACAGTCCGCGCACCGGATATGTCGTCATTGAAGCCTGGTTCAGGGGCTACTGAGAAAGTCCTGGACTAAGGGGTCCTCGGGCGTCCGTGCTATGTGATGTGGGCGGACTGTTGGGCCATGGAGATACAAGATAGAAGAACCTCCCCGTGTCTAGATGGGACTCTCCTTTGCGTGGATCGCAAGCTTGGCGTTCAGATCATGTATTTTCCTTTCTTTTGTAACCGACTCAGTACAACCCTATACCCCTCCGGTATCTATATAAATCGGAGGGTATAGTCCGTAGGGCAAGAACACAATCATACAGGCTAGACATCTAGGGTTTAGCCATTATGATCTCGAGGTAGATCAACTCTTGTAACCCCTATATTCACCATAGTCAATCAAGCAGGAAGTAGGGTATTACCTCCATTAAGAGGGCCCGAACCTGGGTAAACATCGTGTCCCCTGCCTCCTTGTTACCTTCGATCCTTAGATGCGTAGTTCGGTACCCCCTACCCGAGATCTGTCGGTTTTGACACCGACAGCGAGAGCCCCTCCGAGATTGGATCTCCCTCTCTGTTCTCTTCTGTTTCGCATTCCCCAGATCTGGTTGAAAACCGTTTCTTATATTCCCGGAGATTCGTAACTCCGATTGTGCTGATCTTTTTACACGATTTTTTTCCGGATATAAGCTTCCTTGCACCCGAAGTAGAGATCCAACCGACACCAGGGCACGCCTGGGCTTGGTGGCGCGCCCTGGTGGGTTGTGGTCCGTGTGGCCCTCAGTTTGCGGTGATTCCAACTCCCAAAATTCACAAATATTCCAAAATAATTCTCCGTGGAGTTGCATCACGTTTGGACTTCGTTTGATATGGATTTTGTGCGATACAAAAACAAGCAACAAACAGGAACTAGTACTGGGCACTAGATAAGTAAGTTGGTCCAAATAAATCATATAAAAAGTTGCCAAAAGTATGTAAAACTTGTATAATATTGGCATGAAACAATAAAAAATTATAGATACGACGGAGATGTATCACACACCCACTTAGTTTCTTTTTGAGCTTTCATAAACTTATAGCTCTAGTGCATCCATTGCATGGCAATCCCTACCGACTCACATTGATATCTATTGATGGGTGTCGGTGTCAAAACCGGCAGATCTCGGGTAGGGGGTACCAAACTACGCATCTATGGATCGACAGTAACAGGAGGCAGGGTACATGATGTTTACCCAGGTTCGGGCCCTCTTGATGGAGGTAATACCCTACTTCTTGCTTGATTGACTTTGATGAGTATAGTGGTTACAAGAGTTGACCTACCTCGAGATTGTAATGACTAACCCTAGATGTCTAGCCTGTATGATTGTGATTGCCCCTACGGACTAAACCCTCCGGTTTATATAGACACCAAAGGGATCTAGGGTTGTACAAAGTCGGTTACAGAGAAAGGAAAGTAAATGATCCGAACGCCAAGCTTGCCATCCACGCAAAGGAGAGTCCCATCCAGACACAGGGGAGGTCCTTCTATCTTGTATCTTCACGGCCCATAAATCTTGCCCATGTCACATAGGCCGGCTCCCCAAGGACCCCATAGTACAGGACTCCCTCAGTAGCCCCTGAACCGGGCTTCAATGACGATGTGTTCGACGCGCAGATTGTTTTCAGCATTGCAAGGCAGGTTCCTTCTTCGAATACGCCAAAACAGCTTTCTACACACAAGAGCTATATCTGGCCCTGCTTAACATGTACAATTCTAAGCTGTAAAAAGCAACAATACTTAAAATAAGTCATGTCCACAAGCCACTTTTTTAGGGAGATGTCATGTTCTGGCCTTACTATTATTCTGAACCGTTTTATAGCCTCGTTTCGCATTTCAAGGCACGACCAATGACACGTCTTGTCAGAGCAAAGATCGTGTCCCCTTACATGGGATTCTCATCAATAGGGGTTTTGGGTAATCCAACCTTGTTGTTCACATGTCCCCTTGGGAATAGGCGAGATTTAAGGCTTATGAGGGGTCGCTTGATATTCGCTGCCTCTATAAGAGGACAAAGACCCACCTGTTCACCTCATGCCTTCTTCTTCCTCTGCCTTTCAATCCCTTGAGCTCCAGGGCCCAAGTTCTAAACTTTCCTTCCGCCCCAACTTCTCCAGCAATGGTCGGATCTGGCTTTCAGGGCAAGTGGATGGCCACCTCCGTAACGGAGAAGAACATCCAGGATCTGCGGGAGGCAAGGTACCTGATGGCGGAGATCAAACACAGGCTTCCAACACC
Source organism: Triticum aestivum (assembly GCF_018294505.1). Classification (NCBI taxonomy): domain Eukaryota; kingdom Viridiplantae; phylum Streptophyta; class Magnoliopsida; order Poales; family Poaceae; genus Triticum; species Triticum aestivum. Next base: position 448,791,125 of record NC_057798.1, read on the forward strand.
AGGGCAGGTCATCCCCACCCCGGAGCCCGGCGAAAGGGTGGTTTTGTCGGTGTTCTCGGAACGGGGGTCCCCAGACTTACTTGCTCGCGGCCCGTGGCGTGGCTCCACCAGCGGCCTAGTGCGGCCCGTCTTCATCAGCCAAACACTCAAGACCCTCGCGAGGGGCCAAGCCTCGCGGGGCGGACGGCACGAGACCTCCTTAGGAGCGACCTCATCCGACAGGCTCATGAGGGTGGCGGAGAGATCAAGGCAAGGGGCACCTCACGAGGTTCCCGTGACGCAAGCCATGACGACCAAGGTCAGGCAGGCGCCAGCGCGCGTAGTGTACTCATTTCCCCTTTGGTGCTAAGGGGGCAAGCGCAGGCGCGAAGCACCGAGGCATCAGGCACAAGTTTCCATATCGGTGCAACAAGACCAAGACTAGCAGGACGGCAAGACAGAGGTCATTGTGGAGCCCAAGACAGTGTCATCACCAGAGCCTTTGGCAGGCGAAGACCACCTTTAGTCAGGATAGCATGTACTAGCTGTCCCCCTTCAAATTGGCCGTTGTTGGATCCCTTCCGGCTCAATATTTGGAGAGAGGACCAGGGCCTCTATAAATAGGACTAGCCACCACCATAGATGCGGGATCATTTCAGACAAAGGGATCCATTGAGATCAATTCGGATGGATCCATTCAGACCAGAACCACCCACCTAACACAAGAACACCTCGCCTCAGGAGGCTGTTCTTCCCCTTGTAATGTTCATCATCAGCCCAAGAGGCAATCTACCACACCACACTGCAGTAGGGCATTACACCGCAACGGTGGCCCGAACCAGTATACATCTTGTGTCTTGTGCTGTGATTTCGTTTAGTTAAGCTTAGGGATCGCAGCGAGGCTGAGGGTGAGATTCGGTAGGGGGGAATCTTCGTGCACACCCTAGTGTTCGAACCTTAAGGGTTTTGCCGGAACCCGATATACGACATTTGGCGCGCCAGGTAGGGGTGCGCTGAAGTCTTCTTTCCGCTGATCCATGTCCCATCGCTTCGTCGCATCCATGTCCGACGCTCGCCGAGCCCGCGCTGAGCGTCGGGCCGCTCTCGCTGCTTAGGTCACCCAGACGGCCCCCGTCGGCGGACCCCCTCGCCTTTCTCCGTTGCCTCCCGCCAATGCCGCCACTGGCCCGGCTGGGCACGAGCACCAAGCGTCCTTGCTCCACCCCTCGGTGTAGAGGGATGGCCGCACCGCCACTCCATCGCTGACTCCAGCCAGATCGTCGTACCATGCTCGACGCGCTCCCACGGACGCGCAGGCCGTGCTGCTCACGGCACGAGAACTCATGCGTTACCGCCCCGTCGATGACCTCTGCGAGGATTGGCTCACCCGCATCACCGAGCTCGTCAGCACCGCAGGGGGCTATCCCGTGCGGTCCCTCTCACTGCCTCACCCGCCACCGAGTACGGGCGGTGCGGCTCAAGGAGCGCCTCCACCACCTCAGCCCTAAGATGGCGCCCTGGCTCCAAGGCGCGCGGCCCCTGGATGTGACTGCTACCTCTTGAGCATGCGTTGGTTTTCCCTTGAAGAGGAAAGGGTGATGCAGCAAAGTAGCGTAAGTATTTCCCTTAGTTTTTGAGAACCAAGGTATCAATCCAGTAGGAGGCTCCTCAAAAGTCCCACGCACCTACACAAACAAACAAGAACCTCACAACCAACGTGATAAAGGGGTTGTCAATCCCTTCACGGTAACTTGCAAAAAGTGAGATCTGATAGAGATAATAAGATAAAATAAATATTTTTGGTATTTTTATGATATAGATTGGAAAATAAAAGATGCAAATAAAAGTAGATGGAAAACTTGTATGATAAAAGATAGACCCGGGGCCATAGGTTTCACTAGTGGCTTCTCTCAAGATAGCATAAGTATTACGGTGGGTGAACAAATTACTGTCGAGAAATTGATAGAATAGTGCATAGTTATGAGAATATCTAGGCATGCTCATGTATATAGGCATCACGTCCACAACAAGTAGACCGAAACGATTCTACATCTACTACTATTACTCCACACATCGACCGACTCCTGCCTGCATCTAGAGTATTAAGTTCATAAGAACATAGTAATGCATTAAGCAAGATGACATGATGCAGAGGGATAAACTCATGCAATATGATATAAACCCCATCTTTTTATCCTCGATGGGAACAATACAATACGTGCCTTGCTGCCCCTGCTGTCACTGGGAAAGGACACCGCAAGATTGAACCCAAAGCTAAGCACTTCTCCCATTGCAAGAAAGATCAATCTAGTTGGCCAAACCAAACTGATTATTCGAAGAGACTTGCAAAGATAACCAACCAATAATACATAAAAGAATTCAGAGGAGATTCAAATATTTCTCATAGATAAACTTGATCATAAACCCACAATTCATTGGATCTCGACAAACACACCGCAAAAAGAGTTACATCAAATAGATCTCCAAGAAGAGGAAGGAGAACTTTGTATTGAGAATCAAAGACAAAGAAGAAGCCATCTAGCTAATAACTATGGACCCGAAGGTCTGTGGTAAACTACTCACAACTCATCAGAGAGGCCTTGGAGATGATGTAGAGGCCCTCCGTGGTCGTTTCCCCCTCCCGCAGAGCGCCGACGAAGGCTCCAAGATGGGATCTCACGGATACAGAAGGTTGCGGCGGTGGAAATAGTTTTTTGTGGTGCTCCTGGATGTTTTTGGGGTCCGTGGATATATATATAGGAGGAAGAAGTATGTCGGTTGATGCTCGAGGGGCCCACGAGGGTGGGAGGCGTGCCCACCCCCTTAGGGCGCGCCGGGCACCCTCGTGGCCGCCTCGATCGGTTCTTGACGTCCACTCCAAGTCTCCTGGATTGCGTTTGTTCCAAAAAGATCGCTCCCGAAGGTTTCATTCCGTTTGGACTCCGTTTGATTTTCCTTTCCTCCAAAACACTGAAATAGGCAAAAAAAACAGCAATTCAAGCTGGGCCTTCGGTTAGTAGGTTAGTTCCAAAAATGATATAAAGGTGTAGAGTAAAGCCCATAAACATCCAAAACGGGTAATATAATAGCATGGAACAATAAAAAATTATAGATACATTGGAGACGTATCAAGCATCCCCAAGCTTAATTCCTGCTCGTTCTTGAGTAGGTAAATGATAAAATCAGAATTTTTGATGTGGAATGCTACCTAGCATAATTCTCAATGTAATTTTCTTTATTGTGACATGATTGTTCAGATCCAATAGATTCAAGATAAAAGCTTATAAAACATAAAAATAGTAATACTTGAAGCATACTAACAAATAATTATGTCTTACCAAAATAGCATAGCCAAAGAATGCTTATCCCTACAAAATCATATAGTTAGGCCATGCTTCATTTTCATCACACAAAATACTCCCATCATGCACAACCCCGGTTTCAGCCAAGCAATTGGTTCATACTTTTTAACGCGCTTCAGCTTTTTCAACTCTTACGCAATACATGAGTGCAAGCCATGGACATAGCACTATATGTGGTATATGGTGGTGGTTGTGAAGACAAAAAAAGGGAGAACATAGTCTCACATAAACTAGGCGTATCAACGAGCTATGGAGATGTCCATTAATAGATATCAATGTGAGTGAGTAGGGATTGCCATGCAACGAATGCACTAGAGATATAAATATATGAAAGCTCAAAAAAAGAAACTAAGTGGGTGTGCATCCAACTTGCTTGCTCATGAAGACCTAGGGCGTTTTGAGGAAGCCCATCATTGGAATATACAAGCCAAGTTCTATAATGAAAAATTCCCACTAGTATATGAAAGTGACAACATAAGAGACTCTCTATCATGAATATCATGGTGCTACTTTGAAGCACAAGTGTGGAAAAAAGATAGTAGCATTGTCCCTTCTCTCTTTTCTCTCATTTCATTTTTTTATTTGGTGGGCTTCTTTGGCCTCTTTTTTTGTATGGGCTTCTTTGGCCTCTTTTATTTTTATAAAGTCCGAAATCTCATCCCGACTTGTGGGGGAATCATAGTCTTCATACTCCTTTCCTAACTTGTGACAATGCTCTAATAATGAAGATCATCACACTTTTATTGATTTACAACTCAAGAATTTCAACTAAATACTTAGAACAAAATATGACTCTATGTGAATGCCTCCGGCGGTGTACCGGGATATGCAATGAATCAAGAGTGACATGTATGAAAAAATTATGAAGGTGGCTTTACCAAAAATACGTTGTCAACTACATGATCATGCAAAGAGCAATATGACAATGATGGAGCGTGTCATAATAAACGGAACGGTGGAAAGTTGCATGGCAATATATCTCGGAATGGCTATGGAAATGCCATAATAGGTACGTATGGTGTCTGTTTTGAGGAAGGTAAGTAATGGGTGCATGATACCGGTGAAGGTTGCGCGGCATAATAAAGGCTAGCAAAGTGGAAGGGAAGTGTGCGTATATCCATGGACTCACATTAGTCATAAAGAACTCATATAATTATTGCAAAAGTCTACTTGCCCTTAAAGTAATGTACTACTATGCATGCTCATTGGGGAAGGGTTGGTAGGAGTTAACCATCGCCCGATCCCGACCTCCACTCATAAGGAAGGCAATTAAAAGACCATCTCATGCAACAAATTTGTCACACAACTTTTACCATACGTGCATGCTACGGGACTTGCCAACTTCAACACAAGTATTTCTAAATTTCATAATTACCCAACTAGCATGGATCTATCATTACCACATTTATATCTCAAAACAATTATCAAGCATCAAATTGATCATAGTATTTAATGCACTTTCTATGATAGTTTTTATTATACCCAACTTGGATGCTCATCATTCTAGGACAAAATTTATAACCATAGCAAATACCATGCTGTTCTAAAAGACTCTCAAAATAATATAAGTGAAGCATGAAATATCAACAATTTCTTCAAAATAAAGCCACCGCCGTGCTCTAGAAAATATAAGTGAAGCACATAGAGCAAAACTATCTAGCTCAAAAGATATAAGTGAAGCACATAGAGTATTCTAATAAATTATAAATCATGTGGGTCTCTCCCAAAAAGTTTGTACAGCAAGGATGATTGTGGTAAACTAAAAATCAAAGACTCATATCATACAAGACTCTCCAAGCAAAACACATATCATGTCGTAAATAAAAATATAGCTCCAAGTAAAGTTACCGATAGACGAAGACGAAAGAGGGGATGCCTTCCGGGGCATCCCCAAGCTTAGGCTTTTGGTTGTTCTTGAATATATTGGGGTGCCATGGGCATCCCCATGCTTAGGCTCTTGCCACCCTTTATTCCATAGTCCATCAAATCTTTACCTAAAACTTGAAAACTTCACAACACAAAACTCAAGAGGAAATCTCATAAGCTCCGTTAGAGCAAGAAAGAAAAACCACAACATAAGGTACTGTAATGAACTATTATTTATTTATATTGGTGTTAAAACTACTGTATTCCAACTTCTCTATGGTTCATACCCCCAGATACTAGCCATAGATTCATCAAAATAAGCAAAAAACACACGAAAAACAGAATCTGTCAAAAACAGAACAGTCTGTAGCAATATGTAACTTTAGAATACTTATGGAACCTTAAAACTCTTACCAAAATAGGAGGTCCTAGGTAATTTTTCTATTGATCTACTGCAAAAAGAATCAACTCAAAAGCACGTTTCTGTGATTTATTGAATTGTTTCTCGTGAGCGCAAAGTTTCTGTTTTTCAGCAGAATCAAATTAACTTTCACCCAAGATGATCCTATAGGTTCTACTTGGCACTAAAACATAAAACCACATCTAACCAGAGGCTATGTGAATTATTTATTTAATAACATCAATTAAAAAATATTGTGTTGTCTCCCAACAAGCGCTTTCGTTTAACGCCCCTAGCTAGGCATGATAATTTCGATGATGCTCATATGAAAGATAGCAATTGAAACACGAAGAGAGCATCAAGTAGCATGTGGAAAACACATCTAAGTCTAACATAATTCCTATGCATGGGCATATTGTAAGCAAACAAATTATCAAGGCAAGCAAAAACTAGCATATGCAAGGAAGAATAAAGAGATGATAGCAATCTCAACATGAAGAGAGGTAATTTAGTAACATGAAAATTTCTACAACCATATTTTCCTCTCTCATAATAATTACATGTAGGATCATAAGCAAATTCAACAAAATATCTATCACATAAAATATGTTCAACATGATCCACATGCTTGCAAAATTGACACTCTTCCAAAATAGTGGGATTAACATTAACTAAAGTCATGACCTCTCCAAACCCACTTTTATCAAAAATTTCATAAGATTGATCAAAATCCAAATATGTGGGATCTAAAGTTGACACTCTTCCAAACCCACTTTCAATAATATTGCAAACACTATTATCAATCTCATATTCATCATGGGTGTCGGTGTCAAAACCGGCGGATCTCGGGTAGGGGGTCCCGAACTGTGTGTCTAGGCGGATGGTAACAGGAGACAAGGGACACGATGTTTTTACCCAGGTTCGGGCCCTCTCGATGGAGGTAAAACCCTACTCCTGCTTGACTAATATTGGTGATATGGGTAGTACAGAAGTGGATCTACCACGAGATTAGAGAGGCTAAACCCTAGAAGCTAGCCTATGGTATGATTGTTGTTCGTCCTACGGACTAAAACTCTCCGGTTTATATAGATACCGGAGAGGGCTAGGGTTACACAGAGTCGGTTACAATGGGAGGAGATCTTCATATCGTATCGCCAAGCTTGCCTTCCACACGAAGGAAAGTTCCATCCGGACACGGGACGGAGTCTTCAATCTTGTATCTTCATAGTCCGGGAGTCCGGCCAAAGGTCATAGTCCGGCCATCCGGACACCCCCTAATCCAGGACACCCTCAGTAGCCCCTGAACCAGGCTTCAATGACGACGAGTCCGGCGCGCAAGTTGTCTTCGGCATTGCAAGGCGGGTTCCTCCTCCGAATACTTCATAGAAGATGTTGAACACAAGGATAGTGTCCGGCTCTGCAAAATAAGTTCCACATGCCACCGTAGAGAGAATAATATTTGCACCAATCTAATCTGCTGACGTATTCCGCAGCGTGACATCATGCCACGGCCAGGCTTTTATTCATTTTACTGTTCCACCTCAGCGCGTTTAGCGAGGCGGTTTCCTTGGCACGTCTTGTCAAAGCAGAGATCGTGTCCCCTTATTCCGGGTTTCTCATCAATACGGGCGTGGGTAACCCAACCGCACCATTAACCGTGACGCTTGGGAGATAAGCGAGTTTTATTAGGCCGGTGGGGGCTCGCAGTTTCGGCCGCCCATATAAGGGGATAAGAATCCGCCCTTTCCATTCACGCCTTCTTCCTCCTTTGCTTATTCGTCCCTGCGCACTCGAGCTCCGACGCCCAAGCCCGTACTTCCCACCTCAATCTTCTCCAATCATATCCGGAGCGGGAGGTAGATGGATGGCCTCCTCCGTCACAGAGGGGCAAATCAAAAGCTGAGGAAGGCCGGATACTTGTCTGACGACATCGCGCACCGGCTTCCAGATGAGGGGCAACTCATCCCCACCCCTAGGCCCCATGAGAGGGTTGTTTTTCTTCCCCATTTCCTCCGCGGACTGGGTTTTCCTCTTCACCCGTTCGTCCGGGGTCTCATGTTCTACTATGGCCTGGACTTCCACGATCTGGCCCCGAACTTCATCCTCAACATCTCGACGTTTATCGTCGTGTGCGAGGCCTTCCTCTGCATCCAGCCCCACTTCAGCTTATGACCGAAGACTTTTAATGTCAAGCTGAAGGTAGTGGGCCGCCGCCAAGCGGAGTGCGGAGGCGCCATGGTGGGCCGGATGGCCAACGTCCTATGGCTCGAGGGCTCCTTCATGGAGACAATAAAGGGATGGCAATCGGGGTGGTTCTACATCACCGAGCCGCGCGATCCCAAATGGGCGGCGGCCCCTGAATTTCGATCTGGCTTCCCCACACGGCTCACTTCCTGGAAAGAGACGGGCCTAACGTGGGGGGATTCGGAGGAGCTGACCGGACTTCAAACCTGCGTCAAAAAATTGGTGAACAAGAATCTCAAGCTTGTCAACGTAGTCCAGGTCATGCTCATCCACCGGATCCTCCCATGCCAACAACGGGCCTTCAAATTGTGGGAGTTTGATCCGGCACAACATCAAACCCTGAGCAAGCTTTTCGACACTACGTACGAAGATGCCTGGAAGGTGCTGTTTAAGGGCGCCGAGGCACCCGCATCCGCTATCGAAGATCGCGGATTCAGCTCGCGATGTCAGGCCAGCGAGGTAAGCTACTCTGCCCTTCACGGGACCCTTGTCTTTCATAGTCTGACTCTATGTGGGGTCTAACCTCCCTTTCCTTTAACAGGACTGGCTGAAGACGTCCGGGCAGATGAACTGTCCGGCTCCCTTACCAGAAGACCTAGCGGACGCCCAATTGACAGGGTTGCTGGTCCCGGCACCTCATGTGGTGCCGGAGAAGAAGGCCAAGAAGAAGGCCACGGAGACTCGCAAGAGCTCCCGGCGCCCGGTGGTGTCAGGTTCATCGCCCGACAACCCCGAAGCACCCTCCGCCTTTGAAGACGAGGAGGAGGAAGAAGAAGAAGCCTCTCCCCCTCCGATGGGGGGAGGAAAGAAAAGAAAGGCCGCCCCAACTGGGGAGGCCGGAGGGTCCAAGAAGGGGAAAACCCTTCTGCCGAACTACGCCTCTGGTGCCGAAGGTGGCGGGGAAGAATGGCCGTCTAGGGTCAAGCCCCTGGCAAGATTGGAAGTGTCCGGCTATCCGAATAACTTATGATGCCCTTCCATTATTTGGCATTTCCTGATGCCGAATTTGATCATGCAGTCCGTCCAAGGCTCAGCTTGACGATTCGACGAGCGGCTCCTTGGATTCGTCGGATGTGAATAGCGCTTCACTTCTGATGGCCTCCTCCCCTCTCCCAACGGATGACGCCGAGGTGGAGTCCCCAATGGGACTAAACCAGGAGGAGGTGGTCCTGGAGGCGCCGCAAGGCGACCTCCCGGACTCCAGGCCCAAAGGGGATAAAGCCCCGGAGGGATCCAAGTCCAGCCCCAGGCCGGACACTGCTCCGGAACCATCAATGGTTCCAGAGTCCGATAGGCGGCGCCTTCATAATAAGGGCAAGCCTACGACGCCGGCGACCTTTGTCCATCCGGAGGCGCCGGACAATTTGCTGGAGGTGCATAACGGCGCCTCCATCGACGAGGAACACCGCACTGTTATGAGTGTGGTGATTCAGAAGGTTCAGTTCGCCAAGAGCGGGCTGACAAAAGCCTGTACAAGCCTGTTAACAGGCTTTGAGGTATGTGTTCAAAAACATATAAAAATGTTACCGCATAGACAGTAGCCCCTGATGCTCAGTTCGGCGTTTGAAAAGAAAAGCCGAGCTGAGGATCTAAAAAGATATACGCATGAGTCTAAAAAATATGCCAATATGGGAATGCAGGCTGCGCTGCTGACCTCTGCCGCACTGACTGTGGAGGTCAATGCATTGAAGGAGAACCTCGAGCGGTCCTAGAACGAGCTCGGCCGTGCCAAGAAGCAGCTTGAGGACAAGGAGGGTATGTAATACCGCATGTAAATGTATATAGAAATACTTGGTTGCAAATAATGACAGGACCAACGTAAATGTTGCAGGGGCCATAGCCGAGGTGGCGACCTTGAAGGAGGCGGTCTCCAAGGCCGAAAACAATGCGGCCTTGGAGCGCACCGAGCGAGAGAAGCAGGAGGCGCGGGTGGCGGAGGTGCGGCAAGAGCTCCAGGCTCTCGTGGAAAAACACGAGAGTTTGGAGCGTGACTCGAAGACTCGAGAGTCCGAGCTCGCCTTGGCTCTTGAGAGTGCCAAGACCGCTAAGGCCGAAGCCCAGAAGGCCCTTCAGGAGATCGAGGCGATGAAGAAGATAGCGGCGGGTAAGGCATTCTTTATGCAAAGCAAGAATATAAAAGTAAATTATCTGTTACTTACCCGAATCCGGAGCTCTCCAGGAGCGTTCGCCGATCTGCCCCGTAGTGTGTCTGATGCTGCCGCATTCTACCGAGCCGAAGAGGGGAGCTCGACGGAAAAGGTGTTCTGGTCTCAATATGCTGAGGCCGGACATCCGGTGCCCCTGAGCGACCAGCTGAAGCAGCTGGTCGAACTCCACAAGGTGGCCGAACAGGCCATGAAGGGCCTCATAGTTCGGCTGTGGCCTAGAGAAGCCATGCCTGGGAGCTACTTCGGTCTGGTGCGGCGGCTGGTGGACGCGTGTCCGTGGATTGAGGTCATCAAGCGCTCCGTCTGTATCGAAGGTGCCCGTCGGGCCCTTGCCCGTGCTAAAGTGCACTGGGGCAAGCTGGACGGTGAGAAGCTTTTGACGGACGCGCCACCGCCGGGCAAGGAGTATCGTACGCCCGAGATGTATTATAAGGGCGTCCTGAAGGGTGCCCGCCTTATAGCGGACGAATGCTCCAAAGATGTAATTTTTGAGTAGACTCGCATCTGTTATCCTGTACGCTGAAAACTTTGTTCATATGCGTTAAGCAACGCTTTGTTAATTTAAAATATTACCTTCTGTGCGGCCGTTTATCAAATCTGAGAGATGCAAGTCGTCGGCTTCTACCCCCATGCCACGAGTGCTGGGGTGTTCGGGATAAACCTGAGCGCTCTTGTTCCCATTCTTGGGTCCATCTAGGGAGGCGCTCAGCACAACGAACCAGGCCATCGGACTTATAATGCTTTATCACTCTCACTTAGCCATAGAATTCTATAATTTTAAATTTCGGCGAAGCCCCTAGTATTCGGAAGACCGAGTTCGGGGCGCTATCCACGCCTAGGCCGGATAAGTCCGGCTCCTCGCTCTAAGCGGCATAAGTCTTTAAGGACTCGAAAAACCTCGCGAACAGCGACCGGTCTCTCGCACTATCATGACGGTCAGTTTTAGCTTTCTCTACTGAGGTGTTAACCCAGCTCAACTGGGGCACAATCGCAGTAGTTCTCCCAGCGCTACCTTAGCCAACATTGCGGAACGTAAGGTACCAAAACATGGGAGCCGGGCAAACCCAACTATTGACCAAAGACATGATTCGGAGCCGATGCATATAGTGCTATAAGTTCGGGGTGCCGCACTCATGAGAGTGTTCGGTCTTCTCACACCATGTTATGGGGTGCTTAAGCCCCTGGTGTATTGGCCGTACCAAAGTGTACGGTTGCAGAATGTCATGACTGAACATATTTGTATATGAAAAATAGATGAGTACAATAATTGATAAGAGCTATGTATTGTTTATTAAAAAAGGGCTGCTACAAAAGCAGAACGATACAAGTAGTGCGATAAGCAAGAGATGGGATTATTTGACATGTCCCCCTCCAGAGGCAAGCTGCGGGATTTTAAGTAAAACAGGTATTAAGCTCGTTATAGAGACCACCTGGACATTTGACGCGGCTTGTTCTCTCCCTGGCTGTTGCATCGTGTGTTCGGCGAGTGTATTGCCGGACAGGCCTTCCGAATAGTTGGGTCCTGAAAGTGTGTATAAAGGAAACGGCGGAATAGGGAGCCCCTTAGTGCGGTTGAGCCGCTTTCTGGGCGTGTCGTAGTTGTGCCCCTCCCCTTATGCCCATGGTATCTCTAAGGCGTAATTATGTACGCGTGGTACCGATATCACCATCTGGCGAGGGCTGGGGTTGGGGCCGCACTGCTATGCTTGCTCGGAACGTGCCAGCCGGATTTGTTGTAGGTTACTTCGGGCTCGCTTGACGTTGTCCGGACGTTTGACACCTGGATTGGAGAATTGCCTTGAGAGGCTACTCTGTACTTCCGCCGCCAGGGCCGCCGTGTGCTCCTCCGTTCGGAGAGAGCGTTCGGTGTTTCCATTTACCGTGATGACTCCGCGAGGTCCTGGCATCTTGAGCTTGAGATATGCGTAGTGCGGCACCGCATTGAATTTTGCAAATGCGGTTCGTCCGAGCAGGGCGTGATAGCCACTGCGGAATGGGACTATGTCGAAGATTAACTCTTCGCTTCGGAAATTATCCGGGGATCCGAAGACCACTTCGAGTGTAACCGAGCCTGTACAGCTGGCTTCTACACCTGGTATGACGCCTTTAAAGGTTGTCTTTGTGGGTTTAATCCTTGAGGGATCGATACCCATTTTTCGCACTGTATCCTGATAAAGCAGGTTCAGGCTGCTGCCGCCGTCCATTAGGACTCTGGTGAGGTGAAATCCGTCGATAATTGGGTCTAGGACCAATGCGGCGAATCCGCCGTGACGGATGCTAGTGGGGTGGTCCCTTCGATCAAAAGTGATCGGGCAGGAGGACCATGGGTTGAACTTTGGGGCGACTGGCTCCAACGCATAGACGTCCTTGAGAGCACGCTTCCGCTCCCTTTTGGGGATGTGGGTTGCGTATATCATGTTCACCGTCCGCACTTGCGGGGGGAATCCCTTCTGTCCTCTGTTGTTCGGCGGCCGGGGCTCCTCCTCGTCATCGCTATGCAGCCCCTTGTCTCTGGTTTCGGCACTTAACTTGCCTGCCTGCTTGAACACCCAACAATCCCTGTTGGTGTGGTTGGCTGGCTGTTCGGGGGTGCCGTGTATCTGGCACGAGCGATCGAGTATCCGGTCTAAGCTGGATGGGCCCGGAGGGTTTCTTTTGAATGGCTTCTTCCGCTGACCGGGTTTAGAGCCTCTGAATCCGGCATTGACTGCCGTATCTTCAGTATTGTCGCCGTTAATGCGGCGCTTGTGCTTGTTGCGACGTGACCTGCCATTGTTGTCCTTGGTATCCGAATTGCCAGGGCTCTTGGTTATGTTATTGCTACGAGCTAGCCAGCTGTCTTCTCCCGCACAAAAGCGGGTCATGAGTGTCGTGAGGGCTGCCATAGATTTCGGCTTTTCCTGTCCTAGGTGCCGGGCAAGCCATTCGTCTCGGATGTTGTGCCTGAAGGCTGCAAGGGCCTCGGCGTCCGGACAGTCGACTATTTGATTTTTCTTGGTTAGGAACCGTGTCCAGAATTGTCTGGCCGATTCCTCTGGCTGCTGGATTATGTGGCTTAGGTCATCGGCGTCTGGTGGTCGCACATAAGTGCCCTGGAAGTTGTCAAGGAATGCGGATTCCAGGTCCTCCCAGCAACTAATTGACTCTGCTGGCAGGCTGTTAAGCCAATGTCGAGCTGGTCCTTTAAGCTTGAGCGGGAGGTATTTGATGGCGTGTAGATCATCACCACGGGCCATGTGGATATGAAGGAGATAATCCTCGATCCATACCGCAGGATCTGTTGTGCCATCGTATGATTCGATGTTTACGGGTTTAAAGCCCTCGGGGATTTGATGATCCATTACTTCGTCTGTGAAGCATAGTGGGTGTGCGGCGCCCCTGTACTGGGCTATATCACGACGCAGCTCGGATGAGCTTGGTCTGTTGTATTCGGCCTGGCCGTACTTATCATGTCCGGCGTGACGGCTAGCGTCACGTGAAGCGGGGCGCCCATGCGATCCGTAGATCGATCTTGTTTGCCTTGCCTTATTCTCCAATATGTCTCGCAGGTCTGTTGCGTCTCCCCGTACTCTGGTATGTTTTGAGCGGTGCCGGGGTGCGGCTTGGGTCGAGGGCCTGAAGGCCTCTCTGTCGCGGCCACGGGGTGGCCGATCGGGCGCATCGTACGCTGGTGATGTAGGTTTAGTTGCTTCCTCCTCAAGTTGGGGTAGCAGCCTGCGCTTTGGGTAGCTCTTGGAGGGGCGTTCGAGTTTATACTCTTCGGCCGCCAGGACTTCGGTCCATCTGTCGGCTAGCAAGTCTTGGTCAGCTCTAAGCTGCTGCTGTTTTTTCTTGAGGCTGCTTGCCGTGGCCATAAGCCTGCGTTTGAAACGCTCTTGTTCGACGGGATCCTCTGGCACGACGAATTCGTCGTCGTCGAGGCTTGCCTCGTCTTCGGAGGGAGGCATATAATTGTCGTCCTCGACCTCTCTGTCGGCCGCTCTCTCATGAGGGCTGGCTCCTTCGTCCTCCTGCACTGAATCCTGCTGGAGGGTGTTGTCTTCGGCACTGTCCGGCGTGTTGTTATCTCCGGTGCCGGAATAGCCGTTTTTGCTTTGGCGGGACTTAGAGCGGCGCCGCTGACGTCGGCGCTTGGGTTGCTTCTTGGAGGGGTCGTCCTCCGTTTTTTCATCGCCATCCCCTGCTTTGGGGGTGTCCACCATGTATATGTCATATGACGAGGTGGCTTTCAAGTTCCCTATAGGTGCTGGTTCTTGGTCGTCTCCTTCATCGGCGTCCATACCGTCGATGTCTTCGGAGTCAAAGTCGAGCATGTCGGTTAAATCGTCGACAGTGGCTACGAGGTGGGTGGTTGGTGGGCCTCGAATTTCTTCGTCGTCCGCATCCCAACCATGCTGACCATAATCCGGCCAGGGCTTTCCTGACAAAGAGAGAGACTTTAGTGAATTCAGGATATCGCCAAAGGGCGAGTGCTGAAAGACGTCCGTGGCGGTGAACTCCATGATTGGAGCCCAATCGGGTTCGATCGGAAGAGGTGCGGGATATACGGAGTCCGGAGCAGAGTCCGGCACCTTGGAGTCACCGGCCCTGCGAAAGACTAGGCTGGTGTTCGGCTCTATCGCCGTAGAGATTGCGGCTCCCGGGGTGGCGTCCAACCGTCCATCCCCGACTAGCGCAGTCGGCTCCGAGCTAATGATCGGAGCGGACACCTGAGCGGCACTCTGGGCGCTGTCCGGCGGCAGAGTTAGATCATGCCCATCGGGACAGAGCGGCACGCTCGGCCGTGGCTCGAATCCATCGAAGATCAAGTCCCCGCGGATGTCGGCCGTGTAATTTAAGCTTCCAAACCCGACCTGATGGCCAGGGGCGTAGCTTTCGATCTGCTCCAGATGGCCAAGCGAGTTGGCCCGCAGTGCGAAGCCGCCGAATACGAAGATCTGTCCGGGGAGAAAGGTCTCACCCTGGACCGCGTCGTGATTGATGATCGAAGAAGCCATCGGGCCTAAAGGTGACGACACAGAGGAACTCTCAATGAAAGCACCAATGTCGGTGTCAAAACCGGCGGATCTCGGGTAGGGGGTCCCGAACTGTGCGTCTAGGCGGATGGTAACAGGAGACAAGGGACACGATGTTTTTACCCAGGTTCGGGCCCTCTCGATGGAGGTAAAACCCTACTCCTGCTTGATTAATATTGATGATATGGGTAGTACAAGAGTGGATCTACCACGAGATCATAGAGGCTAAACCCTAGAAGCTATCCTATGGTATGATTGTTGTTCGTCCTACGGACTAAAACTCTCCGGTTTATATAGACACCGGAGAGGGCTAGGGTTACACAGAGTCGGTTACAATGGGAGGAGATCTTCATATCGTATCGCCAAGCTTGCCTTCCACGCCAAGGAAAGTTCCATCCGGACACGGGACGGAGTCTTCAATCTTGTATCTTCATAGTCCGGGAGTCCGGCCAAAGGTCATAGTCCGGCCATCCGGACACCCCCTAATCCAGGACTCCCTCAATGTGGCTTAAATAAATTTTCAAGATCATAAAAAGAATCACCCCAATCATGATCATAGCAACAAGTAGTAGACATAGCAAAACTAGCATCCCCAAGCTTAGGGTTTTGCATATTATTAGCACAATTGACATCAAGAGAATTTATAGTAACATCATTGCAATCATGCTTTTCATTGAAGGAACTACCAAGTATGGGTGCAATAGCAACGATCTCATGTTTAACATAAGGAACTATATCAAATTCATCTTCATAAATATTGGCATCATGGCCACAAGAATAGCAGACATCATGTTCATCAAGGGATATTTCAATCAAATCATCAGAATCATTTGTAACGCCCCGGATTCGTTGCGCCAGGTGTCTGCCAGTTATTAGTTGGCGTTGCCATGTCATTTGCTTGCGTGTTGCATTTTGCCATGTCATCATCTACATTTCATCTGCATGTTTTTGAAAACTTGCATCCGTTCGGGTCCTCCCGGTTCTCTCCGTTGTCCGTTCGGAGTCCAGACCACACTCGCACGCGCCCGCGGCACCTCCGAAATATTATTTTATTAGTGGCATATAAATGTTCTCGGAATGGGGTGAGAGTTGGCGTGCGGTCTTATTATAGTGTAGACAGGCCACCTGCCAAATTTCGTCGCATTCGGAGTTTGTTTGACTGCCCAACCGTTAAATATATAACCGCGATATAGCCGGTATATTCGTCGGACGTTTCGGCCTTCGAAACTGCCGCCGGGCTGCACCTCTCTTCTCTCCCCTTAGCCCGAGCCCTCTCTTCACAGACCACCAACCCCTCACCTAGTCTCGCTCCGCCCGGACCGTCGGATCGAAATCCGATGCCCGAAACCCCTCCAAACCCCCCTAACCCTAATACCTACCCTATATATACACCCCTTCCTTCAAAAATGGGCATCCCTAGCCCCTCACCTACCCCTAGCCGCCTCCCCACCGCAGCCATCTTCCTCCTCCTTGGATTCAGTGCCTCCCCAGCCGCCCTCCGCCACTTGGCGCCATCCCACTCGCCAGCGCCGCCGTCCCCGCCGCCTTGGAGCCAACCAGGGGTGGTCACGTGCCCCCAACCTCTCTCCCGTAGCCGTCGGCCCGCCCAGGCCCGCTGGAGGCCCTCGAAGCCCATATGGTCCCAAAACCTCCCCGCGCCCGCTCCTGGGAGGAGCTCACCCGCGCCTGAGCTCCTCCGCGCCTCGTCCCCGCCGTCGCCTCGCCGGAGCGCGCCTCCGCCGCCCCACGCCGCTTGCTGTCCGACCCCAGGTCGCCGCTGAGCCCCTTCTCCTTCTCTGGCTATCTCCCTAACCTCGCTCTCTCTCTTCTCCCCGCAGGGCCGCATGGAGCTCTGCCGCACCAGCCCTTTGTCGCCGCCCTTGTGCGCCTCCCGTTGCCGGATCGAGCTCTCGATGCCGGGAATGGGCTCCCTATGCCCGGATCCAGCTTCCCCGCGTCGGATCTGACGCCCTCCGGACGATTCCCTGCCGTCTTGCGTCGCCGAGTACAGCCGCCGCCGCCGCCGACCACCCTGCTCGGGAGCGAGCAGGAACGACTCGGCTCCCGATCCGCCGTGTCGCCAGTGTGGGCCACGGCCTCGTTCCGGCCCAGCCTCGGCCCGACCCGCGTCCCCGGCCTGTCCGGCCTGCCTCCACACCGACCGGGCCAAGGCCTGCTAGGTGAAACCCGTGAATCTCGCGCTCTGTGCGTTTTATAGTTATCCTGCACCCGCTCTGTTTTTTTTCCGAAATCTGCTAAGTCCTCAAAACCTCATATTATCAGTGCATGTTTAGGTTGCTGTAACTTCTTGTGTCTAGCTCCGATTTGTGCTTATAATATGTCAAAATGTTCGTTATGAGATGCTCTACATTTAATTCCATTGCATCATGTTCATTTGAGCTCATCTTGATGCCTGAATCATCGTTACGAGAGTGCTTTATGATGTTGTCTGCTGTCTGTTAACAGAACTTGCTCATTTGTCATTTTTGCCATGATTGATGTGTGCATCCTATGAGCATGAGTCCTACATGAGTTTTGAACTATGCCATGCCATCTTTTACAGGGGTGCCATCCATATATTTTTGTGAGTTGTGTAGTGAGTGCATCGAGCTTGTTAAGTAGTGTACTTGCTGTTGCTGTTTTGCTAGGCTGTTTCTGTTATTTTGTGATGCTATGTAAACCTGCTGCTACAAGTCATTCTATGCTTAATCTGGAGATGTTCAATAAGGATGCTTTGTTATACATGTCATGCTCTATTTATCCATGCCCCTGGTTGAATTTATAGCTTGTTGTAGCTTATTGTAATCTTGCTCCAAAGTTGCTAAATAATGTTGTTGTCAGCCTGTTAACATTAAGTCCAGTTGTTGCCATGATTGTTGCTAGTGTTCCATGCACCCTATGAACTTGATCTTGCCATGCTTAGCTTCATAAACATGTATTCTTACTGTTAGTCACCTTGTCATGCCATGTTTTGCTCTGTGGTGAGTGGTACAAGCTCATCTACATGCCTACTTATCGTTGTTCCTGCTATGTCCTGTTTGCTGAATCTGTTAACGAAACTTGCTATATTTACATGGTGCCATCATATTTTCTGTGCCCTTTTGGCTCATGGTCAGTAAGGGACTTTTGTTCTATGCATTTAGTAGTATCATGCCATGCCCTTGTTTGCCATGATAAGTTCCTGTAACATGTTGTTTGATAGCTCTAAACTTGCAACCTGATGTTATTTCTGCAAAGTCTGAAACTGGTATTATATGCAATCTTGCCATGTGTGTTTGAGCATGTTCTAGTGATTTCTGGAGATAGCTCAGTGTTCATGTTTTGTTATGCTTTACCTGTACATCATGCCCATGCCTTTTGTTATCATGTTGAGCTGCTGTAGCATGTTGTTTTGGTGCTTGCAATATGCCTAGTTGCTGTTTTGGACAGCTTGTCCTAAACTTGTATAGAGTATGTGTTGAACCGTTGCTCCGTTTTGATGGTGCTCCATATGAAACTTGTTTAGTTTTGCATGTAGCTTCACATTATCATGTTGTATCCTTGTTTTGAGGTGTTTGCTTGATGTTTGGGTGCATTTGGCATCAATGCCATGTTTAACTTGTTTTGCTCATATCTTCTAGGCCGTAGCTCCGAATTAAATGAACTTTATATGTAACCTGACTAGAATCTCATGTAGATCATCTTGGTGCATTTTAACTTGTTGTTTAACAACTTGAACATAAGGTTTATTCAGATCTGGACCAATTTCGAAATTTGCATATGAGCACTTACCGGAATTGTTATATGTTGTTCCCGGCCTCATTTAAACTTGCCTTGATGTGTTGCTCTTGTTTGCATCATATCTTGCCATGAGTAGCTCCATGTAGCCTTGTCATGCATCATGCTTGTTGTGCATCATGCCTTGTTCATGTGTGGTGTGTTTACCATGTTGTGTGCTTCTTCTCGATAGTTCCCGTTTCGTTGCAATCGTGAGGATTCGTTCGTCTACGCTTGGTTCGTCTTCGTGGCTTCATCTTCTTCATGGACTCGTTCTTCTTCCTTGCGGGATTTCAGGCAAGATGACCGCTACCCTGGATCTCACTACTATCATTGCTATGCTAGTTGCTTCGTTCTATCACTATGCTGCGCTACCTATCACCTGTTTATCAAGCCATCCCAAATTGCCATGTTAACCTCTAACCTTTGACACCTTTCCTAGCAAACCATTGCTTGGCTATGTTACCGCTTTGCTCAGCCCCTCTTATAGCGTTGCTAGTTGCAGGTGAAGTTGAAGATTGCTCCATGGTGGACAGGATTTTGGTTGGGATATCACAATATCTCTTATATTATTAATGCATCTATATACTTGGTAAAGGGTCGAAGACTCAGCCTTATGCCTGGTGTTTTGTTCCACTCTTGCCGCCTTAGTTTCCATCATACCGGTGTTATGTTCCCGGATTTTCTGTTCCTTACACGGTTGGGTGATTTATGGGACCCCCTTGACAGTTCGCTTTTAATAAAACTCCTCCAGCAAGGCCCAACCTTGGTTTTACCATTTGCCTCACCACCACCTATACCCTTCCCTTGGGTCGGCCAACCCGAGGGTCATCTTTATTTTAGCCCCCCCCCTGGGCCAGTGCTTGTCTAAGTGTTGGTCCGAACTGAGCTGCCTGCGGGGCCACCTCGGGGCAACTTGAGGGTTGGTTTTACTCGTAGCTAGTCTCATCCGGTGTTGCCCTGAGAACGAGATATGTGCAGCTCCTATCGGGATTTGTCGGTGCATCGGGCGGCTTTGCTGGTCTTGTTTTACCATTGTCGAAATGTCTTGTAAACCGGGATTCCGAGTCTGATCGGGTCTTCCTGGGAGAAGGTATATCCTTCGTTGATCGCGAGAGCTTATCATGGGCTAAGTTGGGACACCCCTGCAGGGTATAATCTTTTGAAAGTCGTGCCTGCGGTTATAGGCAGATGGGAATTTGTTAATGTCTGGTTGTAGATAACTTGACACCAGATCCGAATTAAAACGCATCAACCGCGTGCGTAGCCGTGATGGTCTCTTTTCGGCGGAGTCTGGGAAGTGAACACGGTTTTGGGTTATGTTTGACGTAAGTAGGAGTTCAGGATCACTTCTTGATCATTGCTAGTTTCACGACCATTCCGCTTGCTCTCTTCTCGCTCTTATTTGCGTATGTTAGCCACCATATATGCTTAGTCGCTGCTGCAGCCTCACCACTTTACCCCTTCCTTTCCCTTTAAGCTTTGCTAGTCTTGATACCCATGGTAATGGGATTGCTGACTCCTCGTGGCTCACAAATTACTACAACAACAGTTGCAGGTACAGGTTATGCGATGTTCATGACACGAGAGCGATGCTTTCTT
This sequence comes from Triticum aestivum, assembly GCF_018294505.1. Classification (NCBI taxonomy): domain Eukaryota; kingdom Viridiplantae; phylum Streptophyta; class Magnoliopsida; order Poales; family Poaceae; genus Triticum; species Triticum aestivum. The sequence continues at coordinate 448,811,517 of NC_057798.1, forward strand.
GCGTTGAGTTCTTCTTCTGCTTCTTCGATCAGGGCATAGGTTCCAGGTCGGCAGCCTGGGCTAGCAGGGTGGATGTCGTTTGAGTTTCTGCTTGTGTTTCATCCGTACTCGGATGGTGCTCTTATGTAAGATGATGTTGTATTCGTGTGGCATTGTATGCCTTTGTATGTATCCCCATCTATTATGTAATGTTGATGTAATGATATCCACCTTGCAAAAGCGTTTTAATATGTGGGTCTATCCTTGGTGGGACCTTCGAGTTCCTTTTGGATAGGGTCGCATATTGGGCGTGACATCATTATCTATAGATTCATGCATATCATTATTTTCTTCCAAAGCAACAGTCATTCTCTCAATAAATTCTTTGACATAGACATTATGAGCATAGTTTTCATAGCAATATTTAAGTATGTCAAAATTTTGAGATTCGTAGAGAGTAATATCACACTTTTCAATCAAAGAAGCAACTTCATAAGCACCCTTAAAAGCAACAAATTCTTCAATTTGTTCGATATCATAGTAACTATAAACACCCTTTGCATAAGAAGATAAGATTTCATTTTCACATAGGTAGGGAAGGTGTTTTTTAGGGTTCTTAGAGCAACAAGTAAAATCACAAATTTCACAAAGATTCCAGCATAACACATCAATCTGTTTATTTCATCCCATAAGAGTCTCCCTTTTTCAGACAAACGGTGACGCACAAAATGAGCATGCTCATCTAAAGATTTCCCATCAACTAGGCTAGTTGGGGTTTCAGCACGAGAGCATAAGGATCAAAGATGATCCAAGTAGAACACTTTAAGTGGATCCATATCAATAGATTTTTAGCAAGCAAAGATGCAAGCACATAGAAGGCACATGCAGACACAAGCAAACATAAGGTCGAACGAAAGTGGGGCGAATAAAACGGCAAGGGTGAAGTGGGGGAGAGGAAAACGAGAGGTAAATGGCAAATAATGTAATACGAGGGAGATGAGTTTGTGATGGGTACTTGGTATGTCTTGACTTGAGCGAAGACCTCCCCGGCAACGGCGCCAGAAATCCTTCTTGCTACCTCTTGAGCATGCGTTAGTTTTTCCCTTGAAGAGGAAAGGGTGATGCAGCAAAGTAGTGTAAGTATTTCCCTTAGTTTTTAAGAACCAAGGTATCAATTCAGTAGGAGGCTCCTCAAAAGTCCCACACACCTACACAAACAAACAAGAACCTCGCAACCAACACGATAAAGGGGTTGTCAATCCCTTCACGGTAACTTGCGAAAAGTGAGATCTGATAGAGATAATATGATAAGATAAATATTTTTGGTATTTTTATGATATAGATTGGAAAATAAAAGATGCAAATAAAAGTAGATGGAAAACTTGTATGATAAAAGATAGACCTGGGGGCCATAGGTTTCACTAGTGGCTTCTCTCAAGATAGCATAAGTATTACAGTGGGTGAACAAATTATTGTCGAGCAATTGATAGAAAAGTGCATAGTTATGAGAATATCTAGGCATGATCATGTATATAAGCATCACGTCCACAACAAGTAGACCGAAACGATTCTGCATCTACTACTATTACTCCACACATTGACCGACTCCTGCCTGCATCTAGAGTATTAAGTTCATAAGAACAGAGTAACGCATTAAGCAAGATGACATGATGTAGAGGGATAAACTCATGCAATATGATATAAACCCCATCTTTTTATCCTCGATGGCAACAATACAATACGTGCCTTGCTGCCCCTGCTGTCACTGGGAAAGGACACCGCAAGATTGAACCCAAAGCTAAGCACTTCTCCCATTGCAAGAAAGATCAATCTAGTAGGCCAAACCAAACTGATAATTCGAAGGGACTTGCAAAGATAACCAATCATACATAAAAGATTTCAGAGATTCAAATATTTCTCATAGATAAACTTGATCATAAACCCACAATTCATCGGATCTCAACAAACACACCGCAAAAAGAGTTACATCGAATAGATCTCCAAGAAGAGGAAGGAGAACTCTGTATTGAGATTCAAAGAGAGAGAAGAAGCCATCTAGCTAATAACTATGGACCCGAAGGTCTATGGTAAACTACTCACAACTCATCGGAGAGGCCTTGGAGATGATGTAGAGGCCCTCCATGGTCGATTCCCCCTCTGGCGGAGCGCCAGCGAAGGCTCCAAGATGGGATCTCGCGGATACAGAAGGTTGCGGCGGTGGAAATAGTTTTTCGTGGTGCTCCTAGATGTTTTCAGGGTCCGTGGATATATATAGGAGGAAGAAGTATGTCGGTTGATGCTCGAGGGGCCCACGAGGGTGGGGGGCACGCCCACCCCCTTAGGGCACGCCGGGCACCCTCGTGGCCGCCTCCATCGCTCCTTGATGACCGCTCCAAGTCTCTTGGATTGTGTTTGTTCCAAAAAGATCGCTCCCGAAGGTTTCATTCCGTTTGGACTCCGTTTGATATTCCATTCCTTCGAAACACTGAAATAGGCAAAAAAACAGCAATTCGGGCTGGGCCTCTGGTTAGTAGGTTAATCCCAAAAATGATATAAAAGTGTAGAGTAAAGCCCATAAACATCCAAAACGGGTAATATAATAGCATGGAACAATAAAAAGTTATAGATATGTTGGAGACATATCAGTGACCCACTGTGCCTGGCGCCCGCGCGAGAAGGAAGAAGCTGTCAAGAAATCCCTCGGCCTCGAGAAGGTGTCCCCGTGTGATAGAGGCAAAGGTGTCCCGTCTTTCGATGAGATGGTGATTATAGTTTCGAAGGAGTAGACTTTGACGATCTGACTATGTACGTGCGAGGACATCGCGCCTTTGCAATCGCTAAACCAACTCCGAGAGGTTATTGACCACGCCGGATCATGATCAACCTGACCATGAGGGTCTATTTCCTATGAGCAAACAAAGAACAAGCAAGAAACTGAGATTGCAATCTGGATATTGCGAATATAAAATGAAAGCTTTATTGATCAAGATGGGGTTTTGTGATGTCTTTATCTGGTCGTTGAACACAAACGAAGTATGCGAAGTTGCAGCTATGGCGAAATTTAATCTAAACAAAACCCAAAGTCTAAACGACGCCCTAAGGGTTGTATATATGGAGGAAGAGGGGGGAATTTCGTGGCCCTTGGGGAAGGGATCCGAAATCAACCCTATCTCTTGTTTCCCCACACATACGGACTCTAAAAACAGCCTATACTCAAGTATTTTGAAAATACATGGCCTTGTTCCAATAATAAGGTGACACAACACCTAGAATAGCCTCTGGACGAAAGTTATGAAGTGGCATCTTGTATATTTCGTCCAAGGCTTAATGCACACATTATGGTGGCTTCAACGTCCTGAAATCATCACTTGTAACTCCGTTCTTGTTCCCCTTGCGCATCATCTCCATGCTTGTTCTTGCTCCAATGTTAATCCTTCTCCAAGCTAGGCCCTTCATTTGTAAGCAAAACAAATGTATCCAATTTAGGCAGCATCATATTCTCATGAACATTAGAATCATTACCAAGAAACAAAAGTACCTGGTAATTTAATTGGCATGCGTGAGCTCTAGTAATTGGTCCAGTATGTATAGCAGCAGGGGCTATGGGTGTAACAATGGTATTGATGTCCTCATCATCATCCCCTTCTTGAAATGAAGTCGTCCTCGACGGAAGCTCATCTTCCTCTCCCAAATAAGGCTTCAAATCTGTAATGTTAAAAGTGGAACTGACCCCAAAATCTGTAGGCATCTCAAGTTTATATGCATTATCATTTATTTTCTCTAACACCTTAAAAGGTCCGTCAGCACGTGGCATTAACTTTGATTTGCGCAAATCAGGAAATCTATCGTTACACAAATGTAACCAGACAAGATCTCCAGGTGCAAACACAACATGTTTTCTACCCTTATCTCCAGCAAGTTTATATTTAGCATTCATACGCTCAATGTTTTCCTTAGTTAACTCATGCATTTTTAAAATCAATCCAGCATGTTATTTAGCATCAAAATTAACCTTCTCCAAAGATGGAAGAGGCAACAAATAAATAGGTGCACGAGGTAGGAAACCATACACAACTTGAAAAGGGGACATCTTAGTAGTAGAATGCAATGAACGATTATAAGCAAATTCAATATGAGGCAAACATTCTTCCCACATTTTCTTATTATTCTTCAAAACAGCCCTAAGCATAGTAGACAATGTTCTATTGACTACTTCAGTTTGTCCATCAGTTTGGGGGTGACAAGTAGTACTAAAAAGCAGTTTAGTCCCCAACTTAGCCCATAAACATCTCCAAAAGTGGCTAAGAAATTTAGTATCACGATCTGAAACAATAGTATTTGGCACACCATGCAAGTGAATAATTTCACGGAAGAACGAATCAGCAACATTAACAGCATCGTCGCTTTTATGACATGGTATAAAGTGTGCCATTTTGGAGAATCTATCCACGACAACAAATATGCTATCCCTCCTCTTCTTTGTTCGAGGTAAACCTAAAACAAAGTCCATAGATATATCCTCCCAAGGAACACTAGGTACTGGCAAAGGCATATATAAACCATGAGGATTGAGTCGTGACTTAGCTTTTTGACATGTAATGCAGCGAGCAACAAAGCGCTCAACATCCCCTCTCATCTTTGGCCAAAAGAAATGTGTAGCAAGTACGTCCTCCGTCTTCTTCACACCAAAGTGTCCCATTAATCTTCCTCCATGCGCCTCCTGCAACAACAGAAGACGAATGGAGCTAGATGGAATGCATAGCTTGTTAGCACGGAACACAAATCCATCCATGTTCTTCCTTCTTTACAATTTTGTAATACATCTTTAAAATCAGCATCATGCACATAATGATCTTTGATGGTCTCCAAACCAAATATTTTGAAGTCAAGTTGTGAAAGCATAGTATAGCGACGAGACAAAGCATCAACAATAACATTTTCTTTACCCTTCCTGTGTTTAATGACATAAGGGAAAGTCTCAATGAATTCAACCCATTTAGCATGTCTACGATTCAGTTTAGCTTGACTTTTAATATGTTTCAAAGATTCATGATCAGAATGTATAACAAATTCTTTGGGCCATAAATAATGTTGCCATGTTTCTAAAGTCCGAACAAGAGCATATAATTCTTTATCATAAGTAGAATAATTCAGACTAGGCCCACTCAATTTTTCAGAAAAGTATGCAACAAGTTTGCCATCTTGTAATAACACACCTCCTAATCCAATTCCACTAGCATCACATTCAAGCTCAAATGTCTTATTAAAATCAGGAAGTTGGAGTAAAGGAGCATGTGTCAACTTATCTTTCAACACCGTGAAGGCTTCTTCCTATGCGGTACCCCAAACAAAAGGCACATCCTTCTTTGTAAGCTCATTGAGAGGTGCAGCAATGGTGCTGAAATCTATCACAAAACGCCTATAAAATCCAGCGGGTCCAAGAAAACTCCTCACTTGTGTGACCGTTTTGGGCTGCGGCCAACTCTCAATAGCTTCAATTTTGGCTTTATCAACTTCAATTCCCTGTGGAGTAACAACATAGCCAAGAAAATGCACTCGATCGGTGCAAAAGGTGCACTTCCCAAGGTTACCAAACAAACGTGCATCACGTAGAGCAATAAAAACAGCACGTAAACGTTCCAAATGTTCTTCCAATGATCTGCTATAAATCAGTATATCATCAAAATAGACTACCACAAATCGTCCAATGAAAGCACGTAAAACTTCATTCATTAGTCTCATGAAAGTACTAGGTGCATTAGTTAACCCAAAAGGCATGACTAACCACTCATATAATCCAAACTTAGTTTTAAATGTTGTTTTCCATTCATCTCCCAATTTCATACAAATCTGATGGTATCCACTACGCAAATCAACTTTGGATAATATTGTAGAGCCACTCAATTCATCAAGCATATCATCTAGCCTAGGAATAGGATGATGATAACGAATAGTAATATTATTAATGCCTCTACAATCAACACACATATGTGATGTACCATCCTTTTTCGGCACTAGAATAATAGGAACAGCACAAGGACTAAGGGATTCGCGTATAACCTTTGTCGAGAAGCTCTTGTACTTGACGCATAATGTCCTTCATCTCCTCTGGATTGGTACGGTATGGTGCACGGTTGGGTAATGATGCACCGGGAATTAAGTCAATCTGATGCTCAATCCCTCGAATGGGAGGTAATCCCGGTGGCACGTCTTGTGGAAAGATGTCAGCGAACTCATGAAAAATGTTAGTAACAGCAGGAGGCAAAGAGGAAGGCATGTCCTCAAATGAAAATAATGCCTCTTTGCACACAAAAGCATAGCAAACAGATTTGCTGAAATCTAGCTCATCAATATCAGATTTAGTGGCAAGTAAACATGCACTTTTCAATTTAATTTCAGAAGCAACACTAGATGGTTTACTATTAGGCTTCATTTGTTGCTCAAATTCTTTTGCCACAATCTGATTTTCACTCTTATTTTTCTCCTGTTTTGCTTTATTAGCTCTATTAATATCATCTCGCAAAACAGAATCAGGAGTCATAGGAAGCAAAGTAATATTTTTATCCTTATGAACAAGAGTATATTGATTGTTTCTACCATGGTGTACATAATTTTTATCAAATTTCCATGGTCGACCAAGTAATAAGGAACATGCTTGCATAGGTACCACATCACAATCAACATAATCAGCATATGTAGAGATACTAAAATGCACACGAACAGTACGTGTTACCTTAACCTTGCCGCTGTTGTTGAACCATTGGATGTAGTAAGGATGTGGATGTGGTCTTGTGGTGAGAGATAGCTTCTCCACCATCTCCATGCTAGCCAAGTTGTTGCTGGTCCCTCCGTCTATGATGACGCACATAGAATGTTCCTTCACAACTCCCTTTGTATGGAACAAATTGTGCCTCTGATTTTGCTCAGCTTGTGTGACCTGCACACTCAAAACACGTTGAGCAACTAAACATTCATACCTGTCAGCATCTTCAAGAGCCATGTATTGCGTCTCATGATCAGAATCATATCCACCATGTTCTTCACGTGTAATAAGGGCCAAAGTCTCCTCATCATAGTCACTAGCGGACTCATACCCACCATCCTCAGTAGCAATCATCACACACTGAGATTTGCATTCTCGCGCATAATGATGTCTTCCCTTACAACGACGACAAATAATATCACTTGTGTGCCCTGTTGATGCCATGGAAGAAGAAGAGCTCTGTGTAGGTCCGGCAGGTGCACTCTTGGCAGATAGTGGTGGTTGTGCCTGCTTTCTTGTATCACGGCTGGAGGTGGCACCTGATGGAGGTGTTGGTGAAGTGGAAGTAGACGATGCACGCGGTGTCCATGAGGAAGGTCGACCTGCAGAAAAGTTAGTGCGCGCCATTGCTTGTCGATCCTGCACTTCACGTTCAGCTTTACAAGCAAGATGGAATAAACGAGTGAGATTAGTATACTCCTTATACTCTAGAATGGTCTGAATCTTTCTATTTAATCCACCCGTAAAATGTGCAAGCATAGCTTCATTCTCCTCAACAATACCACATCTAATCATGCCAGTTTGTAATTCCTGCTAATATTCCTCTACAGAATTTTTTCCTTGTCTTAAACCCTGCAATTTTTGAAGCAATTCAAGTTGATAATATGGTGGAACCCAACGAGTATGCATAGCAGTTTTCAAAGCAGCCCAAGTAGTTGGAATATGATATAATCTACAATGTTCAGACCACCATACACATGCAAAACTAGTGAAAGCACAAACAGCAGCAGCAACCCGTCTCTCCTCAGGATATTGTAAACATGTAAATCGTTGTTCAGTTTCTAACTCCCAAGTAAGATATATATCAGGAACATATCTACCCTCAAATGGTGAAATATTCAATTTCAGTTTAGGAAGATGGTCATGATCTCGTACCTGAGGGAGAGCCCTACCATTGTGATTATTTGCATGTGGATGACCTGGTGGTTGTGGTGCTCGTGGTTGCACGTAGTTCTGATTTTGATCAACCTCATCCCCGTAATCTCCGGCATAATCATCCTCCACATCAGCAGCAGGAGCCACAGAAGTATCAACAGCAGCACCAACAGTTTGGCCAGGCTGAAGAAGGACACGGATCGCTCGACGAAGGGCTGTTTCGCGACGTGGAGGTAGTAGTAGTAGTAGTTGTTGTTGTAGAGGTGCGGTAGCTGCAGCCAGTGGTGGAAGACGCTCAAGCAGTTCATTAAATCTGTTATCGAGCTTTGTTTTGAACGTCTTCTCAAAGCCAGTGATCTTCTCCATGGCCTCTTCAAAATTGTTCAGCACATCTTGCACCTGTTCAGTCATCATTTGTTGAAACTTATCATGAAGCTCCTTGTTTGTTAAGTTCTCCCAGTCAATCTCATCGGCTTGTGATCCTGGCATGATTAGCAGCAGTAGAAACACACAAGAATATGATCCTACAGACTACTAACAAGTAGTGGTCGTGGGTGTCACAAATCCGTCAAGCAAAACTCAAATTCTTACCAGTTCTTACCCAGCAGCAGGCGGTGATCGGCAACCGTTGTAGTCAAAACTGTCAAAGCTTGGATAGAGCGATTACCAGGGAGAGTCAAATGCACGATGTAGATGTATGTGGAGCTGGGAAAGCTTATAATATGGTAGCAAAAAGATCAGCAATAATCAATTCAGAGATGCAAAGTTGAATAAATGCTCAACGACGGTACTCTGTTGGTCCTAGGCTAGACCGTGCTAGAGACGCGAGCCTAGAACACTAACAAAATCACGGCGCGGCACGTAATCAAGGAAGGAGCACACTCTGAATTTTTTTTCTCTTTTTTCCACTTTTTTTGCACCTTTTTTTCCTCTCTTTTTTTTGCTCCGCAACATTTTTTTTCAAAAAAGTCTACAAATGGTCTAGAAACTGCCTAGCCAGAATTTTCCAGACTGATAATTCGAAGGGACTTGCAAAGATAACCAATCATACATAAAAGAATTGAGAGGAGATTCAAATATTTCTCATAGATAAACTTGATCATAAACCCACAATTCATCGGATCTCGACAAACACACCGCAAAAAGAGTTACATCGAATAGATCTCCAAGAAGAGGAAGGAGAACTTTATATTGAGATTCAAAGAGAGAGAAGAAGCCATCTAGCTAATAACTATGGACCCAAAGGTCTGTGGTAAACTACTCACAACTCATCGGAGAGGCCTAGGAGATGATGTAGAGGCCCTCCATGGTTGATTCCCCCTCCGGCAGAGCGCCGGCGAAGGCTCCAAGATGGGATCTCGCGGATACAGAAGGTTGTGGCGGTGGAAATAGTTTTTCGTGGTGCTCCTGGATGTTTTCGGGGTTCGTGGATATATATAGGAGGAAGAAGTATGTCGGTTGATGCTCGAGGGGCCCACGAGGGTGGGGGGCATGCCCACCCCCTTAGGGCACACCGGGCACCCTCGTGGCCGCCTCCATCGCTCCTTGACGTCCACTCCAAGTCTCCTGGATTGCGTTTGTTCCAAAAAGATCGCTTCCAAAGGTTTCATTCCGTTTGGACTCCATTTGATATTCCCTTCCTTCGAAACACTGAAATAGGCAAAAAACAGCAATTCGGGCTGGGTCTCCGGTTAGTAGGTTAGTCCCAAAAATGATATAAAAGTGTAGAGTAAAGCTCGTAAACATCCAAAACGGATAATATAATAGCATGGAACAATAAAAAATTATAGATACATTGGAGACGTATCAGTGACCCACTGTGCCTGGCACCCGCGTGAGAAGAAAGAAGCTGTCAAGAAATCCCTCGGCCTCGAGAAGGCGTCCCCGTGTGATAGAGGCAAAGGTGTCCCGTCTTTCGATGAGATGGTGATTATCGTTTCAGAGGAGTAGACTTTGATGATCCGACTACGTACGTGCGAGGACGTCGCGCCTTAGCAATCACTAAACCAACTCCAAGAGGTTATTGACCACGCCAGAGCACGATCAACCTGACCACGAGGGTCTATTTCCTGCGAGCAAACGAAAAACAAGCAAGAAACTGAGATTGCAATCTGGATATTGCGAATATAAGATGAAAGATTTATTGATCAAGATGGGGTTCTGTGACGTATTTGTCTGGTCGTTGAACACAAACGAAGTACGCGAAGTTGCAGCTATGGTGTGATGCCCAGGTAATTAAGCTACAGTAACCCTGTGGTAATGATGCCACGTCACCTCGGTTATTGTTGATAATCTCGCGTTAGTTCAAAACCATTCGGAATTCAACTTCAAAGTAAAGGCAAACAATAAAATTTTAAAATGTTAAAACTAAAATGTTTGGAGTGAGCCAAATAATGCGTAGGTAATTATGGTGAAGAAACCACACTTTTATATAATGCTTTAATACTCTAGAGTGATTTAAACAGTAAAAAAACAATTAAGTAATTACCTTTTTCAATAAATAAAACTCTAAACTAATTTATTTTGGGGTAAACTTTTATGACAGTGGGTGGTTCTGAAACATTATTTTAGGAGTTGTTATCATATTTTACTAAACAAAAAAATAATGTGTATCTAAAATAAAACAGCAAATAAAAATAAGAAAAGAGAAAGACAAAACAAAATAACATTAGAGAGAAAAGGGCCACTGTCGGTGTCAAAACCGGCGGATCTCGGGTAGGGGGTCCCGAACTGTGCGTCTAGGCGGATGGTAACAGGAGACAAGGGACACGATGTTTTTACCCAGGTTCGGGCCGTCTCGATGGAGGTAAAACCCTACTCCTGCTTGATTAATATTGATGATATGGGTAGTACAAGAGTTGATCTACCATGAGATCAGAGAGGCTAAACCCTAGAAGCTAGCCTATGGTATGATTGTTGTTCGTCCTACAGACTAAAACTCTCCAGTTTATATAGACACCGGAGAGGGCTAGGGTTACACAGAGTCGGTTACAATGGGAGGAGATCTTCATATTGCATCGCCAAGCTTGCCTTCCACGCCAAGGAAAGTCCCATCCGGACACGGGACGAAGTCTTCAATCTTGTATCTTCATAGTTCGGGAGTCCGGCCAAAGGTCATAGTACGGCCATCCGGACACCCCCTAATCCAGGACTCCCTCAGTAGCCCCTGAACTAGGCTTCAATGACGACGAGTCCGGCACGCAAATTGTCTTTGGCATTGCAAGGCGGGTTCCTCCTCCGAATACTTCATAGAAGATGTTGAACACATGGATAGTGTCCGACTCTGCAAAATAATTTCCACATACCTCCATAGAGAGAATAATATCCGCACAAATCTAATATGCCGACATATTCCGTAGCGTGACATCATGCCACAGCCAAGCCTTTATTCGAATCATTTTACTGTCCCACCTCAGCGCTTAGCGAGGCGGTTTCCTTGGCGCGTCTTGTCAAAGCAGAGACCGTGTCCCCTTATTCCAAGATTCTCATCAATACGAGCGTGGGTAACCCAACCGTGCCATTGGTATGACTTCTTAATTGAAAGTGAGTCCCTAACGGTTACGGGGAGGGCTCTTGGTATTCAACCTCTTTATAAAGAGACCAAGGCTCGACTCCTTTCTTTTCAATCCAATCAAATCCGCCCCTCACCTCGAGTTCCAACACCCAAAGCTCCAGATTCAGGCGCTTCGGACCTTCGATGATGTCTGGCTCCGACCTCCAAGACCGGTGGATGCCTCCCTCCGTTACGGAAGAAGACGTGCAAAAGCTGAGAGATGCCAGGTATCTAACCGGCAAAATCTCGCATAGGCTGCCTGCTCAAGGGCAGGCTATTCCCACTCCCCAGCCCGGTGAGAGCGTGGTGTTCACATCTCACTGCCTTCGGGGGATAGGCTTCCCGATTGATCCCTTCGTGAGGGGGCTCATGTTTTATTACGGGCTGGAATTTCACGACTTAGCTCCGGAGTCCATCCTCCAAATCTCATCGTTCATCGTCGTGTGTGAGGCCTTCCTCCATATTACTCCCCACTTTGGACTGTGGCTTAAAACCTTCAAGGTAGAACCGAAGATGATTGAGGGGCAGCATGCTGAGTCTGGAGGGGCTATTATAAGCAAGATTGCCGACGCTCCATGGCCCGAGGGCTCTTTTCAAGAGGAGTTCGGCTTATGGCAACGGGACTGGTTTTACATCACAGCCCCCAGGGGCACCACATGGGTGGCGCCACCTGCTTTTCGCTCGGGTCCCCCACCACGGCTAGCGTCATGGGTCAATAAAGGGCTTAACTGGGGGCCGTCCAAGGACGTGCCCTTGCTACAGGGCCGCATTCAAGATCTCCTAGAAAGAGATATCAATCTGGCGGTGGTGGCACAGGTTATGCTGATTCATCGCATACTGCCCTGCAAACGTCGCCCCCTCCGCCTGTGGGAATTTAATCCGGAAGGACCGCGAGCCCTCCAACACTTTATGGGCACGATGCCCGTGGAGATGTACAAATTATTCTTCGGATCACAAGCAACGTGTCCGAACCTGTCCGGAGACGCAGGTCTGAGCTGCAATCGCCCGGACACTCAAGTAAGTAGCCCTGTACCCAGACACGCTATCCGTACATTTATCATAACACTGCCCTTAAAAGAGTTGTCCTTCAAACAGGAGTGGATAGCGAAAGCAAATCTTATCCAGTATCCGGCCCCCCTGCCTGAGACCACGCCGGATCCCGTGTTGACCAGGATGCTGGAGATTGCGCCTTCGGAAGAAGGCGAAGAGGGGAACCAAGGAGCTACCGCTTCTGCGAAGGAGGCTGTTAGGAAGGAAGGAATCGAGAATTCCCCCAACCAGGGAAAGAAAAGGACCGCCTCTAAAGACCCAGAGGCGAAGGCCTCAAAGCGGGGGAAGAAATCTTCGTCAGAGGGTCCGGCGCCGGAGAATGCCCCGGCCGCATTGCGCCCTCAAGGGGATCAGCTCTCCACCGAGCCGTAAGTAAAGAGAGGGGTTCCAAAATGAGTGACATCCCTGTTTTATTTCTGAGGAATATAACCAAAATTTTACCTTGCAGTTCGAATCTAAAGCCCTCTCAGCAGAGCTCATCTTCAGGGGATCTTCGTCCGGAGATGATGGAGAGTGAAACACCTCCCCCTGCTGTACCGTCTTGCGAGGAGGGCGACCCCGAGGTGTCATCCCGGAGGGTTTCTCCAAATCCGGACCTTGAAAAAGGTCATCGGACTAGTCCAGCACCCTTTGGTGCATGGTCGGATGGGCTGAAGGATCTGCTCGGACGAGCGTCTATCTCAGAAGAACACCATGTGCTGATGAACACGGTGATTAGAAGGATTTCATCCACGGAAAGCGGATTGTACGAGGCCGCCAGGAGTTTACTGACAGGTTTTGAGGTACATGAAAAGATGTACCTTTTGAGAGAGCCGCATAAATAAAATGCGCCCTGTATAAATAGTAGCCCCTGAGACTCTATGTGTTGTCAAAAATGACGACGCACAGAGGATCATAATCCCAGGTATAATATGTCACCTTTCCTATGTAGGTCGCGAGGCGTTCGGTGGCTAGCCGGACTGATGAATCTGCCGAGCTAAAGTCGCAACTTGACGTAGCAGATATCGACATCGCTCTTGTAAATAAGCGGCTAGACGAGGCACAAGGTATGTAATGTCTCCAAAGACAGCTGATAAGAGGAGCTTGATGCCCGTGCCTTATAATATATGTGCTTAATGCAGATGGTGCCGCTGACGTGGAGAACCTTCGGGCGGAACTTGCCTGAGCCAAGGAGCAAGCAAGGAAAAGCGATGCGGTTGCCGTTAAAGCGGTTGAAGAGCTAAAAGCCGAACAGGCTGCTCACTGCCAGAGCAAGAAAGTAATAGCCGAGATGGCTATAAAATTGAAGGATGCTGCCGACCGCTATAAACTTCTTGAAAAAGAAGATAGGGTGGCACAGAAGGACCTTGAAAAGGTCACTGCCGAGGCCAAGCACACTCGCTCTGCAATGAGAGCTATGAAGGAGGAGCTACGTCAGGCCGGAGATATCGCGGCTGGAAAGCCCTATATGCTGCGGATGAAGTTTGGGGATCCTAAGTATGCTCCGTTAGACCAAAAGTGGAGTGCGGCGAACACTTATCTGGATTTGGCGGCGAGTGCCGTAGACGCGACCGAACACTTCCGGGGTCGAGGTGACCATGAATTGGAAGAACTTTTTTGGTCGCAGTTCCACAATCTAGAGCGCCCACTTTCGGGATCCGACCGTTTGGCCGCTTGGGCGGAGCTGAACAGGTTATCCGGACTCGCCATGAGGTACGTTGTGAGTCGTCTGTGGCCAGAAGAGCCAGAGCCGAAGAGTTATTTTAGCTTGGTGCAGTAGTTCCTTGGTTTGGTGCCGCATGTTGATGCAATGAAGAGGTCAGCGTGCATAGAGGGTGCACATATGGCTCTTGCCCGTGTCAAGACATACTGGGTGGATATGGAGGCCAGTGTTGTTGCATCCCGGGATTCGGACGAAAGCCGAGTACCTGCCAAGCACTACTTTGAGGAAGTTCTACAGGGCGCTCGTGTAATAGAGACGCAGTGCTCGAAGGATGTTGTGTTCAAATAGCATGTGCTATTGTAAAACAATATTTTGATGAAATATAAAAGCTTTTTATACTTGTGCTTTCAAGAATTAGAATGCCTCCTGTGCGGCCGTTAATGTATATGTGTATATAACCTGAAAGATGGCAGTCGTTGGCTTCAGCCCCCACGCATATGATACGGGGGTGTTCGCAGAAGGCGCCTTTTCACACTTAATCCAACGTCTTGGTCCTATAAAGGAGGTGATAGCGCAGCGAACTAGGCAACCGGACTATAATGCTTTATCACTTTCACTTAGCCATAGGAGTTTGACAGTGGGGCTACTGAATAGCCCCTAGGGGCGCCGCACTCGCCCGAATTCGGGGTGCGTGTGTGCCTGACCGGGAAATGGCCCTTCGTTAATGCGGAGGAATCCTAAAGATTCCGGAAGTCATCGAGTGGTTGACCAGTCTCTCGCTATATCATGACAGTCAGTTTTCGGCTTTCTCTACTGAGGTGCTCGCCTGGCCGAACCGGGGCACAATCGCAGTAGTTCTCCTAGTGCCGCCTTAGCCGATAGAGCAGAACGTAAGGCAGCAAAACCCAGGAGCCGGGCAAACCCAACATTTGACCAAAGACATGATTCGGAGCTGATGCATATAAGGCCAAACTCGCGACGCCGAACACTCCCTAAGGTATTCGGTCTTTATGAAAAATGGGCTGAACAAAAGCCCTTGGTAAAAAGCCCCTGGCGCCCAGGTACGTGCAAAACTCTGGCGTGGCCACATGCCAAGACGCCAGCCTCCTCCTCGGTTATAGCAAAACCCGGGGGATGTTATCAACAAGAGACAGTAAAAAAGGTTTATGCAGGGTCTTAATCTGAAAAGAATCCTTGAGACGGGTCCCTACTGCATGTCTGCGCCCGTGTCTCCGTTGTGCCGTATCCTGGACGGGTGTAGCACGGTGTTCATCTGCAAAATAGAGGAACTTAGTGGAAAATAATCGTGCTAGAAATCTATGTTAAAATAAACAAAATATAATACAGAAACATGAGTAGAGTTGGGCTGTATTGTCTCCTGGTGTAAACGTGCGGAGCCCCTTGTACAGGGTTGTGCGGCTATTAAGCCTTTTGTATGTTTACGCCGGACTCGTCGAGCCATGTCCGGGGTAGTAAAGCTGGATTAGTGTGCGGCTGTCAAGGCAGCCGCACCATCATCCGCACTCGAGGAACACTTGATATTTCCCTTTAATGAGATGATGCCTCGTGGACCGGGCATTTTGAGTGTAAGCGATGCGTAATGCGGTATTGCGTTAAAGCGGGCGAAAGCTTCGCGTCCCAGTAGCGCTTGATAGCGACTTATGAATGGGCCAATGTGGAAGGTTAGCTTTTCGCTTCGGAAGTTGTCGGGGGAGCCGAACATAACTTATAACGAAAGGGAACCCATACTATGGGTATCTGGGCCTGGCGTGACTCCTTGAAAGGAAGTGTTGCCATGGCGAATTATTGCTGGGATTACCCCCAGTTTGCGGATTGTGTCCTAATATAACAGGTTTAGGTCACTGCCGCCGTCCGTTAGGACTTGTGTAAAGTGGAGTCCGTCAATTACCGGATGTAAGACCAAGGCAGTCCAGCCTGTGTTCTGGATACCTCTAGAATAATCCTAATGATCGAAGGTGATTGGCTGTAACAACCAGTGGCGGGGCTCCTCTGGGGCAGGCCGTATGGCGCGTATCTTCGTAGGCGCCACTCTGTTTTTCCCTTTTGTCACTTGAAGTGAATTTACTGTTTTGACTTCTTGTGGGAACTTCTTTTGTTCTCCGGTGTTCTACTTGTGGGGTGCGTCGTCATCCTCACTTGGTGTGTCGAGCCCCTTGTGTTCGGCGTTGAGTTTGCCAGATTGCTTGAAGACCCAACAATCTCTATGGGTGTGGTTTGCAGGAGTACTGTGTATTTGACATATTTTGTCCAAGATTTTGTTGAGGTTAGATAGCTCGTCCCTGTCATCTTTGGGGGCGGCTTTTTCTGATTCTGCCAAGAGCTTTTGAATCCGGCGTCTACTGTCATGCTCTTCGGGCTGTTCTCCTTGAATCATCGCTGTTCCGTGCTGCGGCGCGGTTTCCCGTTCCCATCTCTAACTTCGGATGTACTTGGGTCGCTGGTGCTGCTTCTTGCCAACCAGCTATCCTCTCCGACGCAAAAGCGGGTCATGAGGCTTGTCAATGTGGCCATTGTTCTTGGCTTTTCTTGGCCGAGGTGTCTAGCGGGCCATTCATCTCGGATGCTATGTTTGAAGGCTGCTAGGGCTTCGGCGTCCGGACAGTCGACTATCTGATTCTTTTTGGTAAGAAATCTGTTCCAGAGTTTTCGGGCTGACTCTCCGGGTTGTTGGGTTATATGACTTAGATTGTCTGCATCCGGAGGTTGGACATAGGTCCCTTGGAAATTTTCTCGAAAAGCATCCTCGAGCTCTTCCCAACTTCCTATGGTGTTTTCGGGAAGGCTTTTAAGCCAATGCCGGGCTGGCCCTTTGAGCTTGAGGGGTAAGTATTTTATGGCGTGGAGGTCATCTCCTCTAGCCATGTGTATGTGGAGGATATAATCCTCAATCCAGACTCCAGGGTCTGTTGTTCCGTCGTATGCCTCTATGTTTACGGGCTTGAACCCCGCTGGAAATTCATGGTCCAGCACCTCATCGGTGAAACATAGGGGATGTGCGGCGCCCCTGTATTTGGGTGTGCCACGATGTTCGGATATTTGTTCTGTTGCATTGCTTAATAGAGCTTGCTTTCTTGGCCCGTAGATAGATCTGGTTCGGCCGACTTTTTGATGCAAATCTGTGCAGATCACTTGCCGGATTGAGTGCGGCAACCTTTTTCGCTCGATGTCGGTCGTGGGGTCATCTATCCGACCTGGTGGCTTCCTTGTTTTTTGACTGTGGGGGTTCTAAGGCCTCCTCATCAAACTCCGGTAATAATTTTCGCATCGGATAGCTCTTTGTGTGGTGACTGCCGTCGTACTTGTGTGCGGTGTTGAGTACTCTATCCCATCTGATTCTGAGTGCGTCTTCCGCTGTCTTGAGCTTCCGCTTCTGCTTTTTCAGGCTACGCGCCATGGCGACGAGCCTTTGGTGGAGCTTATTCTTCTCCAGCAATATGTCCGGAGTGAGGTCGTCCGGACTATTATCTTCGCCGGGGGCGGGATGTTTGGTTGGTTCATCCAAGTCGCCCTGTTCGTACGTTTGCTCGATGGTATGTTCGTCGTCCGCCGGCTCATCCTGCTCTATGGCTGGGTCTCTGTCGAGGTGGGGTTTGGCGCGGCGTTTCCGCCGCCGCTTTGATTGCTTTTCAAGGGAATGATCCCTCGTTGCGTCCTTTTGATCCTCGACTTTGTTTCTTTTAAGTGTGTCCACCATATATACATCTTGAGATGAGGTGGTTGTCAAGTGCCCTATAGGCATTGGTTCTTGGTTGTCTCCTTCCTCGGCGTCCATATCGTCGATGTCTTTGGAGTCGAAGTCGAGCTTGTCGGTTAGATCATCGACAGTGGCTACGAAGTGGGTGGTGGGTGGGCATCGAATTTTTTGGTCGTCCGCATCCCAACCTGGCTGACCATAGTCGGCCAGGGCTCTCCTGATAAAGAGAGAGATTTTAGTGAATTCAGGATGTCGCCAAAGGGCGAGTGCTGAAAGACGTCCGCAGCGGTGAACTCCATGATCGGAGCCCAATTGGGTTCGATCGGAAGGGGTGTGGAAGATCCGGAGTCCGGAAAGGAGTCCGGCACCTTGGAGTCACAGGCCTCACATAGGACTAGGCTGGTATTCGGCTCGATCGCCGTAGAGATTGCAGCTTCCGGGGCGGCGTCCAACCGTTCGTCCCCGATTGGCGCGGTCGGCTCCGAGCTAAGGGTCGGAGCGGACACCTGAGCGGCGCTCTAAGTGCTGTCCGGTGGCAGAGCTAGATCATGCCCGTGGTGACAGTGCATCGCGCTCAGCCGTGGCTCGAATCCGTCGAACATCAAGTCCCCGCGGATGTCGGCCATGTAGTTTAAGCTTCCAAATCTGACCTGATGGCCAGTGGCGTAGCTTTCGATCTGCTCCAGATGGCCAAGGGAATTGGCCCACAGTGCGAAGCCACCGAACACGAAGATCTGTCCGGGGAGAAAAGTCTCACCCTGGACCGCGTCGTGGTTGATGATCGAAGAAGCCATCGAGCCTAAAGGTGACGACACAGAGGCCCTCTCAATGAAAGCAACAATGTCGGTGTCAAAACCGGCGGATCTCGGGTAGGGGGTCTCGAACTGTGCGTCTAGGCAGATGGTAACAGGAGACAAGGGACACGATGTTTTTACCCAGGTTCGGGCCCTCTCGATGGAGGTAAAACCCTACTCCTGCTTGATTAATATTGATGATATGGGTATTACAAGAGTTGATCTACCACGAGATCAGAGAGGCTAAACCCTAGAAGCTAGCCTATGGTATGATTGTTGTTCGTCCTACGGACTAAAACTCTCCGGTTTATATAGACACCGGAGAGGGCTAGGGTTACACAGAGTCGGTTACAATGGAGGAGATCTTCATATCGCATCGCCAAGCTTGCCTTCCACGCCAAGGAAAGTCCCATCCGGACACGGGACGAAGTCTTCAATCTTGTATCTTCATAGTCCGGGAGTCCGGCCAAAGGTCATAGTCCGGCCATCCGGACACCCCGTAATCTAGGACTCCCTCAGCCACCCCCCCCCCACACGGCCATGGCCCAGCTAACTAGTCCAATTCCCCCTGGCCTATAACCACCCCACCCCTATAACCTAACCCTAACCAGTCCATCCCCCCCCCCATGATCCATCTCTCCTCTTCCCCCCGATCTGGATCGGGATTGGCCCCGATCCCGTCACCTGAACCCCCATCGACGCCGTGCCGCCACCCGAAGGCCTCCCGTCGCCGGAGCCACCACGCCGGCCTGCCTTCCGTCTCCCCCCGCGACACCCCAAGCCCCGACGTCGCGCCGTCGCCGCTCATTGTCGTCCCCGTCCTCCTCCCCACCGGCCTGCTTCCTCTCCGTCGTCATCCCCGTCAACCACCCCGACCCCCGCTGCCCTGTCCCTACGAATCCTGGTGAGGACCCCGGTCCTCCTCTCCCCCTCGCCCCGCGACCATGCCTCGCGCGCTCCGACCTCGCGCTCACCGTGGTCGGGCCGCGTCTTGGCCATGCGCCGCGCCGTCCAGCCGAGCCCGTCGTCCACGGCCACCTGCACACGCCTCGCCCGCCCCTGCTCACTACCCCGCGTGGCCTCGACGCTGCTGTCTCCGGCGTCCGTGCATCCGCGCTGCATCGGCGCCCCTCCGCGCCCGCGGACCCCTTCCCTTGTCGTCGCAGAGGCCGTCGGCGCCTCGCTGCTCCTCTACCGCCCGGCGCCCGCTGCCGGTGCTCGCTCCCGCATCGGTGCCCATTCGGGCTGGACGCCAGCGCCCCTTCGCCCACACGCCCGTAACCGCATCGCGCGATGCCCGCTAAGGCCTCTGGGCCACTGACAAACGGGGCCGCACGCCCCTGAAACATTTAAAAAGGAATAAAAAAAGAATATTAATTAATTAATTAACCAATTAATTACCTTAATTAATCATGTTAATTAATCTAATTAGCGCTGTTAATTAACCTTAATAACCTAATTAGATAAATAGTCAATGACAGACGGGCCCCACTGCCCTGTTTGACTGGTCAACGGTCAACGCTGTCCGCTGACGTCACGCAATAAACATTTTCTAATTAAATTAATTCTGTTAATTCTAAAAATGAATTAAAACTTTTGAAAATTAATATTAAATAATCCGTAACTCGTTTGGAAAAACTTTGTACATGAAAGTTGCTTAGAACGACGAGACGAATCCGGATACGCAGCCCGTTCGTCCGCCACACATCCCTAGCACAGCGAACGCACAAATTTCCCCCTTCGGTTCATCTGTCCAAAAACGCGAAACACCGGGGATACTTTCCCGAATGTTTCCCCCTCTCGCCGGTATCACCTACTATCGCGTTAGGGCACACCTAGCACCGCTCATTGTCATGTCATACATCGGCATGCTTATGTTTGCATTATATTTATTGTTTCTTCCCCCTCTTCTCTCCGGTAGACTACGAGACCGACGCTGCTACTACCGAGTACGACTACGGAGTTGACGACCCCTCCTTCTTGCCAGAGCAACCAGGAAAGCCCCCCCCCCTTGATCACCAGATATCACCTATTCTTCTCTATACTACTTGCATTAGAGTAGTGTAGCATGTTACTGTTCAGTTACTCCTATTCTATTGCATAGCCTGTCATTGTTGCTACAGTCCTTGATACCTTACCCACAATCCTAAATGCTT
Source organism: Triticum aestivum (assembly GCF_018294505.1). Lineage (NCBI taxonomy): Eukaryota > Viridiplantae > Streptophyta > Magnoliopsida > Poales > Poaceae > Triticum > Triticum aestivum. Next base: position 448,832,324 of record NC_057798.1, read on the forward strand.
AGTATAGGATGCTAGTTTATCATATGTGGTCCTACATTCTAGTCAGTCTGCCTTGCTATACTATCGGGCCGTGATCACTCGGGGGGTGATCACGGGTATATGCTATACATATATACATACTATATAGATGGTGACTAAAGCCGGGTTGGCTCGTTGAGTTCCCGCAAGTGATTCCGATGTGGGGGCTCGAAGGACAGGTGGCTCCATCCCGGTAGAGGTGGGCCTGGGTTCCCGACGGCCCTCGACTGTTACTTTGAGGCGGAGCGACAGGGCAGGTTGAGACCACCTTGGCGAGAGGTGGGCCTGGCCCTGGTCGATGTTTGTGGTTGCTTCATAATAACACGCTTAACGAGATCTTGGTATTTGATCTGAGTCTGGCCACTGGCCTATACGCACTAACCAACCACGCGGGAAAGATATGGGCACTCGACGTCGTGGTATCAGCCGAAGCCTTCGTGACGTCAGCAACTGAGCGGCGCGCGCCGGATTGGGCCGTAAGCCTGCTCTTGTATTAAGGGGGCTAGGTCTACTTCCGGCCACGTACGCAACATGCAGGTGTGCAATGGGCGATGGGCCCAGACCCCTGCGTGCATAGGATTTATACCAACGTGCTGACCTCTCTGTTGTGCCAAGGTGGGGTTGCGACGTGTTGATCTTCTGAGGCCGGGCATGACTCAGGAAAGTGTGTCAGGCCAAAGGGGATCGAGCGTGTTGGGTTATGTGGTGCACCCCTGCAAGGAAGTTTATCTATTCGAATAGTCGTGTCCCTCGGTAAAAGGATGACCCAGAGTTGTACCTTGACCTTATGACAACTAGAACTGGATACTTAATAAAACACACCCAAACAAGTTCCACAGACAACCCGGTGATCGCTTTTCCACAAGGCAATGAGAGGAGGATCGCCGGGTAGGATTATGCTATGCGATGCTACTTGGAGAACTTCAATCTACTGTCTTATACATGGTGCAAGACGGAGGCTGTCGGAAGCGTAGTCTTCGATAGGACTAGCTATCCCCCTATTATTCTGGCATTATGTAGTTCAGTCCACCGACATTGCCTCTTTACACATATACCCATGCATATGTAGTGTAGATCCTTGCTTGCGAGTACTTTGGATGAGTACTCATGGTTGCTTTGCTCCCTCTTTTTCCCCGTTTCCCTCTTCTTATCGGATGCCGCAACCAGACGTTGGAGCCCAGGAGCCAGACGCCACAGTCGACGATGACTACTACACTGGAGGTGCCTAGTACTACATGGAGGCTGCTGACGATGACTAGGAGTAGTTAGGAGGATCCCAGGCAGGAGGCATGCGCCTCTTTCGATCTGTATCCTAGTTTGTGCTAGCCATCTTATGGCAACTTGTTTAACTTATGTTTGTACTCAGATATTGTTGCTTCCGCTGACTCGTCTATGATCGAGCACTTGTATTTGAGCCCTCGAGGCCCCTGGCTTGTATTATGATGCTTGTATGACTTATTTTATTTGCAGAGTTGTGTTGTGATATCTTCCCGTGAGTCCCTCATCTTGATCGTACACGTTTGCGTGTATGATTAGTGTACGATTAAATCGGGGGCGTCACAAGTTGGTATTAGAGCCGACTGCCTGTAGGAATCCCCCTCCAAACTCCTTGTCCGAAGTTGAGTCTAGTCAGTGAAAACTGTTTTTACTAACATGGTTGTGTGGCTTACGGGCCCACGTCGCCATTGAGTGGTATTAGGATCTTTTATTCCTCGTCTATACTCTGGGATTGTAATCTCTCTTCTATTCGGGTTAAATGATTTTCTAAAAATCTAACTTTAGGTTCTCGAAAACACTTTCTATCGGAGAGCCCGTCCAGTCCAGATGATCGTCGGCTGCACCAGAAGATTTCGAAGCTACTCTCCGATACTCTTTTGAGACTTTGTGCCCGTTGCTTTTGCAATTCCCTACCACCAAAATATCTCTATGGATAAATACATATACTTGCCGTTCTTACTTTTATTCCCAGTTGATCTTGTTATTACAAGATACCTTGAAATCCTTTCTATTGTTTCGAGAATATTTTGTGCCTACTCCCTTGCGGTTCCTTGCCACCTGAATACCCCTACGGATAATTTCTCGCCCTTATCGAGTATCCATTCATCCCCATTTGTTCATGTGTTTCACATTGGTCCTCGAAATACTATTCGATCCTCCAAAAATCTTTATTAGCTTATTGCTCTGCAATACATGTCTGCTTGCATTATGGATGATTTCCATATGTCTGGCAATATTCGTTAGTATCCTTAGGCACCGTCATTTTCATCTTGTTGATTCAATATGATGCGGATGTTCGCAATCATCAGTCGCAGTTAGAATTCATCCTTCTGGTTCAGACGTCATTTTTGAACATGAGTTGGTTCTCGACCGAACAATTGCCGTCGGTTGTACCCCTAAGTCTATTCATTTTATCCATCCTTAATCAGAGCACTTTCTTTTGATCCCTTGAATTGGAAAATCTTAATTCCTTTACATTTGAGCTCTGAATTAATCAGTTGTTTCTACAATCTGATCTCCTCGCATTCCTTCTTCTTTTGATTGAGTACCGATGCTCACATCAGATCCCTTGAGGACCACCGTATCCTTTATTGGATTTTATCCGACATCGTTCTTCATATTCAATAACCTTGTGAGCCTTTCCTAGGGTAAATAATGCCTTTGGTACACTGTATCCTTTGCTTTGTCAACCATGCTGCACTTTCGAGCTTGTATTATCTACTCCTTAAGTTGTGGTATATGTTTCTACGATGCCCCGATGGGTTGAACCTATGCCTTCCTTAATCTGTGTGAACCCGAAAGATTTCATGGGTCATACTTATCTGGTATTGCACCAGATAAATTATTTCAACAACTAATGTCATTTTTGAAAAGCGAGAGGTGAATGGAAGGTTATACATTGAAGAAGTGGGAGTCGACTTTGAACTTGTGTTCATGCCCATGGACACGATGTAGATCCTACCATAGAGGATTCTTGTAATAATAACTATTTCGTTGATATAATATCATCTGGTATCTGTGAATTGATCCTATGCAATCGTGGTTCTGACCATATTTTCTCTTTGATCCCGTTTCTCGGACAAGTTAAAGCACTTGTCTTTTGCAAGTCAATACACTAGTCCAACCTCTACCTTAATCTACCGTCGAGTATTACCCTCTGGTATCTCGAGAATATCTAAGAACTGTGTTGCATCTTATAAGTCTTCATCAACTATTATTTCTCACCGATTCCAATTTTTTTTCATGAGTTCCGAGTTGTTAGTCGCTCAAGAACACCGGTAAGTGAACCGATTCTGCATTATAGTTTGATAACTCTAAGTAATCTTCGTTGCTTATGAGTTTGATAATCCTTCAAGTCATTCCTAGCCTGATCGGCTATATCATTATTGTGCTAAATTTTAACTGTGTTACCTGGTCCTTCTTTTCGGAGCACAATTTTGGACGTTGAGCTAACCTTACGTCGATCTTCCTCCTCATATAACTTCGCCTTAAAAACAGTGAGCTTGATTTCGAGTCTGTGTCGTATTTGTGGCTCCAATAATCTTTTGGTGCATTAGTCATTTTGCTTGATGCAGTCGTTGTTCAATTGCTTCTTCGTGGATCCTCTCGACAACAAATTGTCATGATCATCATCAACATTTTGACTCCTTCCAGGATAGCAATGGAATTCTTGATGATAAGTGCCATCATTCCTTGGTAATGTCAGTTACCATCAACAACATCCTTACCTTCCTTTCATCACAAACTTGTTCATGTTATGGATGCAACTTGCTATGCAGCCCGTATTATGATCTACCTTGAAGTATTACTGCCTTTTTGTCAAGGATGTTGTGAGAATTTCACCACCTCTTGAGAATTCTTGATATAAGTGATACTTCACCATCACCATTCTTTTCTTGGTCCCCGTGTTGTTCCTAACAGGAATACCGACAGATGGACTAGTAATTTTAAAACTTCTGGCAACCTTATTGCTTTGAAGTTAATGGTCAACATTTCATTCTTAGACCATTGGTTATCGAACTGCCATTCTAACATTGTTTGTGCTACCTAGCCCATATTTCGGGTGCACATTTCAACCAATGTTTAATTGTGTATGTTTTCCTCGAGCATACATCAGTATACCATTTGATCTGACAAATGTTATCTCCTTGTTCACATAATTGTGGAGATCCATCTTTTGTTAATCTCGATGAACTGCCGCTGATTCTATCAGCCACCTCCTCATCCTCTCGTTGGTTTACTGATGAACTCTTGTTTCAAAACTCGCTTCCATGGTTCATTTCTCAAGAATTTTACAATGTCATCTCGACAATTTGTATTACACCTTTTCCTCTCAGGCATCCCGAGTCTGAGGTATTTTGACACCGGTCAGATCTGAATCTTGGTCAGATATGATGGTTGGAACATTTTCCAAGAGTCACAACCTTGGTCTTTATATGACCCGGTAAGGTGATGTCATGCCTAGCACACCTGGCCGGAGGACCTATTGTTATAGTTTCCATCTTAGCAAGGTTAACCATTCTTCCATGAGGAAATTGTGAGACTTATTCTGTAAGTTATTCCTAATGAATCCTTTGTATATCCAAGTCCGACCTTTGCTTGAAGACCATGACAATGCTATCTCAAAGCATGTCTGTGGTACTCCGATTTTCAATAAGAACATTTAAAGCCCAATGCTAAATGTTTCTTGATCAATTATCCAAACACCGCTGTATGGGTAATGACATGAAATTCCTCTCCCCTTGCCTAAATGGTTTTCTACTTTCTATCCTGTCATGGATATCATGCTCTGCTTGTCCTTGGGAAGGATATACCCTTAAAATATGTGTTTAAGCACATTTTCCTTTCCATTGTTTTGTTTAATCTAATAATCATATTTGCCTTTCCATTGGTTGGTTTAACGCTTCTTGTGATCTATATGATCTAAGTAGTAATGTTCTCCTGCTTATGTAAACACCTCGGTGTACAATTCTGTCAGCAAGACCCTTTTACCATTGTTGATGACATTCGGTAGCCACCGATGGACGAGAACTTTGCCTAATGGTCCGCCTCGTTCAACGAGCAGGAAAATGGTTCTGTTCGTCCCTCGCCCTTGGTATCGACATTGTCGCCAACATAACTGATAGGCTACCCTCTGACATGTCTTGCTATCATGACCGTGCAAGATATCAACGCTTTTCCTACTTTTAATCACATGGTGGGCCCATAACCCACAGTTCCACAGGATCGAAACCTGACTCTCCTATACACCCCCGGTTTCCAAAGTTATTTCTCGCGCTTGAATCCTTATGTAACTCACGGGCCACCTGCCAAGTGATCTATTCGGGTATCAGACGCAATACTTATTCTTGTTGCTTTGAACCCCTTTCACCTTCTGATTAGGCATCGAACGCTTGCCTATCCATTTGAAAATTCTCATGGTACCTTCTTACTTTGCTCTCGACATCTTCTTAAGTTTCAATTCGAGAGATACTTATGCTTCTTCCCCTGAGTTAACCATCTGATGCTCGATCTTGTTAGAATCCGTCCTTATAGGGTTTCCCCTTCTCACCTTTTCGTAAGTACGGTGAAGATCCTGAAGGAAGGACGACAACTTCATCATGATGACCTAAAGTAGAGGACTGAAGACATCAATGTAATAGATCGACCTCTTCGAGAAGAGCAACTATAACCGAGAAGAATCATTAGAATTTCGTAACCAGACCCCTTCCCCCTTATACCGCATCTTAAATCTCGGGACGAGATTTCTTGTAGTGGAGGAGAATTGTGACGCCCGGGTAATTAGGCTACAGTAACCCTCTGGTAATGATGCCACGTCACCTCGGTTATTGTTGATAATCTCGCGTTAGTTCAAAACCGATTCGGAATTCAACTTCAAAGTAAAGGCAAACAATAAAATTTTCAAAACTAAAATGTTCGGAGTGAGCCAAATAATGCGTAGGTAATTATGGCGAAGAAACCACACTTTTATATAATGCTTTAATACTCTAAAGTGATTTAAACAGTAACAAAAACAATTAAGTAATTACCTTTTTCAATAAATAAAACTCTAAACTAATTTATTTTGGGGTAAAACTTTTATGACAGTGGGTGGTTCTGAAACATTATTTTAGGAGTTGTTATCATATTTTACTAAACAAAAAATAATGTGTATCTAAAATAAAACAGCAAATAAAAATAAGAAAAGGGAAAGACAAAACAAAATAAAATTAGAAAGAAAAGGGCCACCCCCCCACAGGGCCACAGCCCAGCTAACCGGTCCAATTCCCCACTGGCCTATAACCACCCCACCCCCGTAACCTAACCCTAACCGGTCCATCCCCCCCTCCCACGATCCACCTCTCCTCTTCCCCCCGATATGGATCGGGATTGGCCCCGATCCCATCACCCGAACCCCCACCGACACCGTGCCGCCGCCCGAAGGCCTCCCGTCGCCGGAGCCACCACGCCGGCCCGCCTTCCGTCTCCCCCCGTGGCGCCCCAAGCCCCGACGTCGCGTCGTCGCCGCTCGCCGTAGTCCCCGTCCTCCTCCCCACCGGCCTGCTTCCTCTCTGCCGCCGTCCCTGTCGACCACCCCGACCCCCGCTGCCCTGTCCCTACGAATCCCGGTGAGGACCCCGGTCCTCCTCTCTCCCTCGCCCCACGACCACGCCTCGCGCGCTCCGGCCTCACGCTCACCGTGGCCGGGCCGCGTCCTGGCCATGCGCCGTGCCCGTTGTCCACAGCCACCTGCACACGCCTCGCCCGCCCCTGCTCACTACCCAGCGCGGCCTCGATGTTGCTGTCTCCGGCGTTCGTGCGCCCGCGCTGCATCGGCGCCCCTCCGCGCCCGCGGACCCCTTCCCTTGTCGTCGCGGAGGTCGTCGGCGCCTCGCTGCTCCTCTACCGCCCGGCGCCCGCTGCCGGTGCTCGCTCCCGCATCGGTGCCCGTTCGGGCTGGGCGCCAGCGCGCCTGCGCCCACACGCCCGTAACCGCACCGCGCGGTGCCTGCTAAGGCCTATGGGCCACTGACAAACGGGGCCGTGCGCCCCTGAAACGTTTAAAAAGGAATAAAACAAGAATATTAATTAATTAATTAAACAATTAATTAACTTAATCAATCCTGTTAATTAATCTAATTAGCCCTATTAATTAACCTTAATAACCTAATTAGATAAATAGCCAATGACAGACGGGCCCCACTGCCTTGTTTGACTGGTCAACGGTCAATGCTGACCGCTGACGTCATGATGATGCAATAAACATTTTCTAATTAAATTAATTCTGTTAATTCTAAAAATGATTTAAAACTTTTGAAAATTAATATTAAATAATCCATAACTCGTTTGGAAAAACTTTGTACATGAAAGTTGCTTAGAACGACGAGACGAATCCGGATATGCACCCCGTTCATCCGCCACACATCCCTAGCATAGCGAACACACAACTTTCCCCCTCCAGTTCATTTGTCCGAAAACGCGAAACACCGGGGATACTTTCCCGGGTGTTTCCCCCTCTCGCCGGTATCACCTACTACCGCGTCAGGGCACACCTAGAACCGCTCATTGTCATGCCATACATCGTCATGCTTATGTTTGCATTATATTTATTGTTTCTTCCCCCTCTTCTCTCTGGTAGACTACGAGACCGACACCGCTGCTACCCAGTACGACTACGGAGTTAACGACCCCTCCTTCTGGCCAGAGCAACCAGGCAAGCCCTCCCCCCCCTTGATCACCAGATATCGCCTATTCTTCTCTATACTACTTGCATTAGAGTAGTGTAGCATGTTACTGTTCGGTTACTCCTATTCTGTTGCATAGCCTATCATTGTTGCTACAGTCATTGATACCTTACCCACAATCCTAAATGCTTAGTATAGGATGCTATTTTATCATATGTGGCCCTACATTCTTGTCAGTCTGCCTTGCTATACTATCGGGTCGTGATCACTCAGGAGGTGATCACGGGTATATGCTATACATATATACATACTATGCAGATGGTGACTAAAGTCGGGTTGGCTCGTTGAGTACCCGCAAGTGATTCCGATGTGGGGGCTAGAAGGACAGATGGATCCATCCCGGTAGAGGTGGGCCTGGGTTCCCGACGGCCCCCGACTGTTACTTTGAGGCGGAGCGACAGGGCAGGTTGAGACCACCTAGGCGAGAGGTGGGCCTGGCCCTGGTCGACGTTCGCTGTTGCTTCATAATAAGATGCTTAACGAGATCTTGGTATTTGATCTGAGTCTGGCCACTGGCCTATACGCACTAACCAACCACGCGGGAAAGATATGGGCACTCGACGTCGTGGTATCAGCCGAAGCCTTCGTGATGTCAGCAGCTGAGTGGCACGCGCCGGATTGGACCGTAAGCCTGCTCTTGTATTAAGGGGGCTAGGTCTGCTTCCGGCTGCGTACGCAACGTGCAGGTGTGCAATGGGCGATGGGCCCAGACCCCTGCGCGCATAGGATTTAGACCGGCGTGCTGACCTCTCTGTTGTGCCTAGGTGGGGCTGCGACGTGTTGATCTTCTGAGGCCGGGCATGACCCAGGAAAGTGTGTCTGGCCAAAGGGGATCGAGCATGTTGGGTTATGTGGTGCACCCCTGCTGGGAAGTTTATCTATTCGAATAGCCGTGTCCCTTGGTAAAAGGACGACCCGGAGTTGTACCTTGACCTTATGACAACTAGAACCGAATACTTAATAAAACACACCCAGACAAGTTCCACACACAACCCGGTGATCGCTTTTCCACAGGGCGACGAGGGAAGGATCGCCGGGTAGGATTATGCTATGCGATGCTACTTGGAGGACTTCAATCTACTCTCTTCTACATGCTGCAAGACGGAGGCTGCCGGAAGCATAGTCTTAGATAGGACTAGCTATCCCCCTATTATTCTGGCATTCTGCAGTTCAGTCCACCAACATTGCCTCTTTACACATATACCCATGCATATGTAGTGTAGATCCTTGCTTGCGAGTACTTTGGATGAGTACTCACGGTTGCTTTGCTCCCTCTTTTTCCTCGTTTCCCTCTTCTTATCGGATGCCGCAACCAGACGTTGGAGCCCAGGAGCCAGACGCCACCGTCGATGATGACTACTACACTGGTGGTGCCTACTACTACGTGCAGGCTGCTGACGACGACTAGGAGTAGTTAGGAGGATCCTAGGCAGGAGGCCTGCGCCTCTTTAGATCTGTATCCCAGTTTGTGCTAGCCATCTTATGGCAACTTGTTTAACTTATGTCTGTAGTCAGATATTGTTGCTTCTGCTGACTCGTCTATGATCGAACACTTGTATTCGAGCCCTCGAGGCCCCTGGCTTGTATTATGATGCTTGTATGACTTATTTTATTTGTAGAGTTGTGTTGTGATATATTCCCGTGAGTCCCTGATCTTGATCGTACACGTTTGCGTTTATGATTAGTGTACGATTAAATCGGGGGCGTCACATATGGCGAACTTTAATCTAAACAAAACCCAAAGTCTAAACGATGCCCTAAGGGCTGTATATATGGAGGAAGAGGGGGAAATTTCGTGGCCCTTGGGGAAGGGGTCCGAAATCAACCCTATCTCTTGTTTCCCCACACATACGGACTCTAAAAACAGCCTATACTCAAGTATTTTGAAAATACATGGGCTTGGCCCAATAATAAGGTGACGCAGCACCTAGAATAGCCTTTGGACGAAAGTTATGAAGTGGCATCTTGTATATTTCGTCCAAGGCTTAATGCACACATTTTGGTGGCTTCAACATCCTGAAATCATCACTTGTAACTCCGTTCTTGTTCCCCTTGCACATGCCATCATCTCCATGCTTGTTCTTGCTCCAATGTTCATCCTTCTCCAAGCTAGGCCCTTCATTTGTAAGCAAAACAAAAGTATCCAATTTAGGCAGCATCATATTCTCATGAACATTAGAATCATTACCAAGAAACAAAAGTACCTAGTAATTTAATTGGCGTGCGCGAGCTCTAGTAATTGGTCCAGTATGTATAGCAGCAGGGGCTGTGGGTGTAACAATGGTATTGATATCCTCATCACCGTGCTCCCCGCACCGACACGACAAGACCGCGTGCTGCCGATATCAGCGGTGCGCAGGCACTATCAAGAGCAAGCTCCATGGTAGCAAGGGGCTCCGGTGGCCATAGCAGGCTACCGCGCCTTCACCCCCGAGCTGCGCAGCGTCGCCTGGCCGGGCAAGTTCAAGCCGGACCTGCCTCCTCGCTATGACGGCACCCCCGACCCCGAAGAGTTCTTGCAGCTCTATGAGCTGAGCATCGAGGCGGCCAAAGGCGACGGGAAAGTTATGGCGAATTGGTTTCCCATGGCGCTCAAGGACGGCGCCCACGTCTGGCTCCTGAACCTGCCTTCGGGCTCGATCTCTTCATGGGATGAGATGCGTAGTTGCTTCATCGCCAACTTCCAGGGCACTCGCGACTACCCCCCGGCCGCGGGTGACCTACGCCGCATCAAGCAGCAGCCTAGGGAGACCCTGCAGAAATACATCTAGCGCTTCAACAGCGTCCGTGTCAAGATCCCCAAGGTCACGGACGAGGCCATCATTTCAGCGTTCTCTGATGGCGTCCGTGACGTCAAGATGAAGGAGGAGCTGGCCATCCACGAGGATCTGTGCACATCCTTGGAGCTGTTCAACCTGGCGACCAAGTGCGCAAGGGCTGAGGAGGGACGCCTCTCCCTCCTCGAGCTCCCAGCTGCTGACCCAGAAGAAAAGAAGATCAAGGCCAAGGACGTCAAGCGCAAGGGAGCAGGCGTGCTCGCCGCGAAACCAGACACGAAGCGCGGCAGGGACCAGCCGGAGTCGTCTAAGGGCAGTCGGCCTTTATGCGCCTACCACAACCTCCACACCCACAACACCAACGATTGCCATGAGCTTAGGGCCGTTCGAGAAGGACGCTTTGGTTGACTCCCCGAGTGCAATGACCGGGGTTACGACCGAGGAGGAGGATGCGGCGGAGGATGATGGGACGACCGTGGCCCTCGCGAGGAGTAGCGTGACCGACCTCGAGAGGATCGATGGCAGGACCAGCCTCGCGAGGGCGCCTGGAGGGATTAGCCTCGCGAGGACTGCCCCAGGGAAACGCAGGCCTTCCTCTGCTACCACCACCATCGAGAAGGAATGACGACCATCATCAGGACGAGGGGGCTAGGGGCTTCCAGGAGCCACGTGCTATCGCTTGCATCTTGGGCGGAGCTCAGGCCCCAGCCTCTCAGCGCATCTTCAAGCAGTTCGCTCGCGAGGTGAACACAATCCTTCCCAAGCTTGAGGCCACGTGCCTGCTCAGGTGGTCCAAGTTTGCCATCACCTTCAGTTCGGCAGATCAACTCAAGTGCGCGGCTACTGCCGGCGTCCTCCCAATGCTCTGTTCCCTAGTCATCAGCAATGTGCAGGTCACCAGGACCCTCATCGATGGTGGCGCAGGCCTTAACATCCTGTCCGTCGAAATGTTTGACAACCTTCAAGTGCCATATGACAATCTCCAGCCAATCAAGCCTTTTTCAGGAGTTACTGACGGCTCCACCACCCCGATAGGGCAGGTCCGCCTCCCTGTCACCTTCAGACAGCACGACAACCACCGCAACGAGCTCATCGACTTTGACGTTGCCCACATCCACCTGCCATACAATGCCATCCTAGGGTATCCATCCCTGGCCAAGATCATGGCAGTGGCCCACCATGGCTACAACGTCCTCAAGATGCCAGGAAGCGGCGGAATCATCACGGTTCCCTGCAACGAGATAGATGCAGTGTGATCCCTCGAGCGTGCCTTCCAAGCTGCATCAATCGAGGATCCAAGCAGCAAGGGTGAGAACCCTCAGGAGGCCATCCTCAAGAAGAAGAAGCAACTGCTTCACCCAAGGCCTCAGGAGGTTGGCATCTCGGGTGGTGTCCCGTCAGGATCAGCGCCTGTGCATGGGGCGCCTCCTTCCGTCTCATAGGAAGGCGCGCCCAGCGCCCTCCTCGTGCAAGGCTTGGGGGCTCTCTTCTGGAGGGCCTTTGACCTTGCCAACATCACGAGGGAGGCGCTCGGGCACCACTTGGGGGCGTGCTTCACGGCACGTTTCCCTCAGGAAGGTGCGGGGCAAGGAAAGCCCACACGTTCAGGAATTCATCACCAAGATCACTCAGGAGCTTCAGGAAGCAAGGGCCATGCGCGGCAATCGCCGCATGCCTGGCGTGGCTCCCCATCCAGGCGAGGATGGCAGGCTGCGCGTTTGCATTGACATCCTAGGGCTCAACCGAGCCGCATCTCAGGAGTGTTTCTGGCCTTCGCACGTGGGATGTTGCGAGGGTCCACCGCATAGCTACGTTCGCATGCCTTTCGGCCTGCCGAACACGGCTTCCATCCACCAGCGACACCTGCGGAGCATTCTGGCGGTTCAGGAGGCCATGCACCACACGGTCCTAGCGGAGATGGAGACGGCCCTCAAGGAACCGCCTGGACTCCCAGAGCCTCCCGAGGCTCAAGGCCCCGATGGCTCGTGAGGAACAACCTCCTCAGCGCGCATCGTCAGCTACTCCAACACCCCCCATCTATAATGGAACCAGGTGACATCCCCCAATTTCATTTCAGCTGGGAGCACCCTCAGGGCTGCATCATTCCCAGGCCGTGTGGGTCCGTCCCTGTGGCATGTATCCCGTTTTCTTATGTTTTTAGCTTACCTTGCTGGGGGAGCCCCTTGGGCTGCATCATCCCCAAGCCGCTTGGGTCGGACCCAGTGGCATGTATCCATTCTGCTTTTACCTAAGCTGGTTTTCATGCCTGATCTACTTGCGATTATTACCTGCTCGGTTGCTGCCTACCACGGGCCTCTCTCTCCCTCGTGCAAATCACGTGCGCATTAAAAGGGGGGCTCCTGAGCATCGCGACTCAGGATCTCTTACTGGCTCTCTAGCCCTCACCCCCTGGCCTTGACCACGGCATCACGACCTGGCATACTAGTGGCGGCTGAGCTCGCTCAAGGGCCGGGACCTGAGGATGCAGAGCAGTTGTACCTAACCATCTCAGGAACACACAACTGTCCAAGATCCAAGACCAGGCGCAACCCGCCTTGAGGTAGGGCCTCGTGAGTCCCGCGCTGGCTCACGAGTGCCCAGATACACCTCGTCTAGCCCTGCCGTGCAAGTCACATGTCAGGGCAGGGTTGTACACGCCCCGGGTGGCTCACCCCAGAGGGGCCCCCCTCCCATGCACCAGTGGAAGCACCATGCTCCGCGTTGGCTGTCGACACTGCCGAGGAGCGGCTATGCACGTACACATGCGGAAGCACTATGCTCCGTGTTGGTGATAAACAATTGAGGGCGGCCTCACGTCCGTATCAACCTTAGGGAGCGTAGAGCTCAATATCTGGCCTCATCGCAACACCTCCCCTCGGGAGCGTCACGCGAGGGGGCTGGACATGGGGGCTGCGCCCGGGTCATGCCCGAGCGTACGCCACCTAGCCAGGTTCTCCAGACTTGGTCGTCGCACGCCCCTCCTCGAGCGGAGCCAAGGTATGAAGGTCGTTTGAACGTCAAGGGGGACTCCTGAGCGTTGCGACTCAAGAGCCTAACTGGTCACGTAGCCCCTCACTCCTTGGTCTAGTCCTGGTGATCCGGTCGGGGCTAACGGCGGTTGAGGTATGCGTGGGGCCGGGCTCTGCCGACGTAGAACACTAGACCTACCCCTACATTCCCTCCCTATTCGTTGTTTGCGCATCAAGGGGGACTCCTGAGCATCATGACTCAGGAGCCTAACTTGTCACATAGCCCCTCACTCCTTGGTTCCATCCTAGTGATCCGGTCGGGGCCAACGGCAGTTGAGGTATGCGCGGGGCCAGGCTCTGCCGACGTAAAATGTAGAGCAAATAGGAAGGAAACCGCAAGCAAATTCTGGAGCAAATATTACAAACCATAATTGTCTTTGCAATACCAGATGCAAGTTTAAACGCCTCCACGAGGCATGGTGCACATTGCAGGAATTAAACAGGAAAGAAGCCGTCACTCTAGGATATCGCCATCGCCCGCCAAGGACTCCACCCCCGTGGTAGCACCTCCCGTGCCACCACTCGGGACTGCAGGATCAGCACCACCGCCTGCTGTGGGCACAGAAGCAAAGGCGCGGAACCTCCCCAGCAAGGCCTCCACCTGGCTTTTCACGGCTTCTGCAACAGCGGCGAAGCGCTCGCTGTCCATGGGCTCCAGTAGCTCGTCAAGGTTGGCGTTGGGGTCGTGAAGGTAGAGGTGGCTGAAGACGCGCGTCAGCACCGCGGAAGAAAGGACGTGAGCTTCTACCTCTGCCATGGGGTCGACGCCATTCACGACTTCTTCAAGCGCTTCGACCAAGTAAGGAAGTAGCTGGGTGGGGCCATCCTCATCGGTAGCCAGCAGCTTCTCCAGGCCATGATCATAGACTGTCCTCAGCACCGCATGAGACCTCTCTTCAAGGAGTGCGAAGGCCACGCGGTCCTTTGCCAGGACCTTCACCTTGGCGTCCAGCTCGGCCTTCTCCGCCCTGACCGTCTACTCCAACGTCTCCAGCCGGCCACGGTCAGCGGCCTGCGCCTCCGCCAGCCACGTCAGCTCGGCGTCGTGGTCACTGATAGCGTCCTCCCGAGCCTTCATCTTGTCCTCCTCCGCCAGGCGGCCACGAGCTTCTTCAACGTGCCGGTCACGCAGACCGTGTAGCTCAGCCTCCAGTACCTTGTAGCGGTCCTGGGCGGCCGCGGCATCCTTCAGCGCCGCCTCGCGAGTAGTTGCTGCTTGGGCAGTAGCCTGTTTCTCCTTCTCAGAGGCTGCCGCGACCCGCCTCAGCGCCGCTCGGACAAAAGCGTCAGAGTGAAGCCAGCCGGAAACCATCTCCAAACGCCCGGCTGCCAGTTGGGAGTCGATGCCCTGGAGGTCTTCGCGCAGCTGGACTATCTCGAAAAGGGCGCGATCCAAGACATCGGAGGAAGCAGAAGGACCTGGAACCGGCGATGCAGCAGAAGGAGGAGGCGGCAGCGTAACCACGGCTCGGGAGACTAGGGGCTCCTGAGCCTTAGGTTCCTCGGCAACAGCATCAAGCATCAGCACCTCCGGAGCCAGCGGGGCCGTGGGGGATGACGCCCCACCAGGGCGCTCCTCCAGGCCTTGCGAGGATGACCGGGCAGGGGAGGTGCGAGCATCGTCATCTCCCCTCCCCACGGACGAAGGAGCGGCCACGGCAGACAAGTCGGCCCCAGATGGCATCCCTTATGTTAAGCATGAAATTGTTGGTATTGCACCCACGCATGATAGTCCTATTATCTTTTTGAATTGTCCCTACTACACTATATCGAAGAAGTTTGCCCTTATTAAGGATTATATTGACGGGTTGCATTTTACTACTACACATGATGATTTTGATAGATATAATATGCATGTGCTTGTTGCTCCTACTTGCAATTATTATGAGAGAGGAACTATATCTCCACCTCTCTATGTTTCCAATATGATAAAATAGCAAGAAACTGCTTATACTATGCATTGGCCTTTACTATGTGTGCATGAATTGTTCTTTTATGACATGCCGATGCATAGGAAGAGAGTTAGACTTCATTGTTGCATGATATATGTTACTTTGTGCTCACTACTAAATTACAAATCATTGTTAATTAGAATTGGCTTTGATATACCTTGGGATCCAGGTGGATCTATTACTTGAGCACTATATGCCTAGCTTAATGGCTTTAAAGAAAGCGCTGCCAGGGAGACAATCCGGAAGTTTTAGAGAGTCATTTATTTTTGTTGAGTGCTTTTATATAGTTCAAAAACAAAATAAAATAAAGAGTGGAACCCAAAACTTTTCAAAAAGGAAAGTGAAGGTGAGAGAGATAAGCATTGTTAAAGTGGGAGCTAGCCTTGAACTTTGTTCATGCTCACGAAAACTTTATGAATCTTAATTATAGAAACTTTTCAACAAAAATAATCATCCCCTTGTACAATTCCATTGTATTATAAAAATAATGTGCCAAGGTTTGCCTTTAGGATGTTTACAATGTTTGTTGGTTTGTACGGTGCAGGACAGAAACTTTGGCTGTAGTGTGCGGTTTTACATTTTTTACTGGAACGTCAAATGGTTCTGATTCCTTTTGCATTGTCTTTCTATACAAATTTTTTATTGTTCCAAATTTTGGTAGAACTTTTGGGGTACCAGAAATATGGTGAATGTTCATATTGCTACAGACTGTTCTGTTTTTGACAGATTCTGTTTTTGATGCATAGTTTGCTTGTTGAAACTATCAATTTCTTTCAGTGGATTAAGCCATGGAAAAGCTATATTACAGTAGACACAATGAAAAAACAAAATATGAATCGGTTTGTAACAGTACTTAGAGTAGTGATTTGCTTTATTATACTAACGGATCTTACCGAGTTTTCTGTTGAAGTTTTGTGTGGATGAAGTGTTTGATCGAGGAGGTCTCGATATGAGAAGAATGAGGAGAGGCAAGAGCTCAAGCTTGGGGATGCCCAGGGAACCCCAAGTAAATATTCAAGGAGACTCAATCATCTAATCTTGGGGATGCCTCGGAAGGCATCCCCTCTTTCTTCAACAAGTATCGGTATGTTTTCGTATTTGTTTCGTTCATGCGATATATGCAAGTCTTGGAGCGTCTTTTGCTTTTAGTTTTCACTTTTCTTTTATGCACCATGGTAGTATGAGATAGTCCTTGGTTGATTTATAGAATGCTCATTGCACTTCACTTAAATCTTTTTGAGTATGGCTTTGTAGAATGCTTCATGTGCTTCACTTATATCATTTGAGGTTTGGATTGCCTGTCTCCCTTCACATAAAAACCGCCATTTGTAGAATGCTCTTTTGCTTCACTTATATTTGTTAGAGCATGGGCATATCTTTTGTAGAAAGAGTTAAACTCTCTTGCTTCACTTATATCTATTTAGAGAGATGACAGGAATTGGTCATTCACATGGTTAGTCATAAAATCCTACATAAACTTGTAGATCACTGAATATGATATGTTTGATTCCTTGCAATAGTTTTGCGATATAAAGATGGTGATATTAGAATCATGCTAGTGGGTAGTTGTGGATTGTAGAAATACTTGTGTTGAGGTTTGTGATTCCCGAAGCATGCACGTATGGTGAACCATTATGTGATGAAGTCGGAGCATGATTTATTTATTGATTGTCTTCCTTATAAGTGGCGGTTGGGAACGAGCGATGGTCTTTTTCTACCAATCTATCCCCCTAGTAGCATGTGTGTAGTACTTTGTTTCGATGACTAATAGATTTTTTCAATAAGTATTCTAGTTCTTTATGACTAATGTTGAGTCCATGGATTATACGCACTCTGACCCTTCCATAATTGCTAGCCTCTTCGGTACCGTGCATTGCCCTTTCTCACCTCGAGAGTTGGTGCAAACTTCACCGATGCATCCAAACCCCGTGATATGATATGCTCTATCACACATAAGCCTCCTTATATCTTCCTCAAAACAGCCACCATACCTACCTATCATGGCATTTCCATAGCCATTCCGTGATATATTGCCATGCAACTTCCATCATCATCATATACATGACTTGAGCATTCATTGTCATATTGCTTTGCATGATCATAAGATAGCTAGCATGATGTTTTCATGGCTTGTCCGTTTTTGATATCTTTGCTATGCTAGATCATTGCACATCCCGGTACACCGCCGGAGGCATTCATATAGAGTCATATCTTTGTTCTAGTATCGAGTTGTAATATTGAGTTGTAAGTAAATAAAAGTGTGATGATCATCATTATTAGAGCATTGCCCCAGTGAGGAAAGGATGATGGAGACTATGATTCCCCCACAAGTCGGGATGAGACTCCGGACTTTATAAAAAAAGGGAGAGGCCAAAGAAGCCTAAATAAAAAATAGGGAGGCCAAAGAAGCCTATTCAAAAAAAATGAGAAAATAAAAAAATGAGAGAAAAAGAGAGAAGGGGCAATGTTACTATCCTTTTACCACACTTGTGCTTCAGAGTAGCACCATGTTCTTCATATAGAGAGTCTCTTGATTTATCACTTTCATATACTAGTGGGAATTTTCATTATATAACTTGCCTTGTATATTCCGATGATGGGCTTCCTCAAATGCCCTAGGTCTTCATGAGCAAGCAAGTTGGATGCACACCCACTTAGTTTCAGTTTGAGCTTTCATACACTTATAGCTCTTAGTGCATCCGTTGCATGGCAATCCCTACTCCTCGCATTGACATCAATTGATGGGCACCTCCATAGCCCGTTGATTAGCCGCATCGATGTGAGACTTTCTCCCTTTTTGTCTTCTCCACACAACCTCCACCATCATATTCTATTCCACCTATAGTGCTATATCCATGGCTCACGCTCATGTATTGCGTGAAAGTTGAAAAGGTTTGAGAACATCAAAAGTATGAAACAATTTCTTGGCTTGTCATCGGGGTTGTGCATGATTTGAATATTTTGTGTGGTGAAGATGGAGCATAGCCAGACTATATGATTTTGTAGGGATAACTTTCTTTGGCCATGTTGTTTTGAAAAGACATGATTGCCTTATTAGTATGCTCGAAGTATTATTGTCTTATGTCAAATGATAGACTATTGCTTTGAATCACTCATGTCTTAATATTCATGCCATGATTAGATTACATGATCAAGATTATGCTAGGTAGCATTCCACATCAAAAATTATCTTTTTTATCATTTACCTACTCGAGGACGAGTAGGAATTAAGCTTGGGGATGCTGATATGTCTCCGTCATATCTATAATTTTTGATTGTTCCATGCCAATATTATTCAACTTTCATATACTTTTGGCGACTTTTTATATTATTTTTGGGACTAACATATTGATCCAGTGCCCAGTGCCAGTTCCTGTCTATTGCATGTTTTTTGTTTCGCAGAAAACCCATATCAAACGGAGTCCAAACGGAATAAAAATGGACGGAGATTTTTTTGGAATATTTACGATTTTTGGGAAGAAGAATCAACGCGAGACGATGCTCGAGTGGCCCACGAGGCAGGGAGGTGCGCCCCTGACCCTCGTGGCCACTCCGTAAGGTGCTTGCTGCCCTTCTTTTGCCGCAAGAAAGCCAATATCTAGATAGAAATCGTGTCCAAAGGACAACCCAATCGGAGTTACGGATCTCGAGGAATTTAAGAAACGGTGAAAGGGTAGAATCTGGGAACACAGAAACAGAGAGAGACAGAGAGACATATCCAATCTCAGAGGGGCTCTCGCCCCTCCCATGCCATGGAGACCATGGACCAGAGGGGAAACCCTTCTCCCATCTAAGGATAAGGTCAAGGAAGAAGAAGAAGAAGAAGAAGGGGGGCTCTCTCCCCCTTGCTTCCAGTGGCGCCGGAACGCCGCTGGGGGCCATCATCATCACCGCGATCTACACCAACACCTCCATCATCTTCACCAACATTTCCATCACCTTCCCCCCTCTATATTCAGTGGTCCACTCTCCCGCAACCCGCTATATCCTCTACTTGAACATGGTGCTTTATGCTTCATATTATTATCCAATGATGTGTTGCCATCCTATGATATCTGAGTAGATTTTCGTTGTCCTATCAATGATCGATGAATAGCTATGATTGGTTTAATTTGCTTGTGGTTATGTTGCTATCCTATTGTGCCCTCTGTGTTGCGCAAGCGTGAGGGATTCCCGTTGTAGGGTGTTGCAATACGTTCATGATTCGCTTATAGTGGATTGCTTGAGTGACCGAAGTATAAACCCGAGTAAGGTGTTGTGGCGTATGGGAATAAAGAGGACTTGATACATTAATGCTATGGTTGGGTTTTACCTTAATGATCTTTAGTAGTTGCGGATGCTTGCTAGAGTTCCAATCATAAGTGCATATGATTCAAGAAGAGAAAGTATGTTAGCTTATGCCTCTCCTACATAAAACTTGCTATCGGTCTAGTAAAGTAGTCAATTGCTTAGGGACAATTTCACAACTCCTACCACCACTTTTCCACACTCGCTATACTTACTTTATTGCTTCTTTATCTAAATATCCCCTACTTTTTATTTACGTGCTCTTTATTATCTTGCAATTCTATCCAACAACACCTACAAAGTACTTCTAGTTTCATACTTGTTCTAGGTAAAGCGAACGTCAAGCGTGCGTAGAGTTGTATCGGTGGTTGATAGAACTTGAGGGAATATTTGTTCTACCTTTAGCTCCTCGTTGGGTTCGACACTCTTACGTATCGAAAGAGGCTACAATTGATCCCCTATACGTGTGGGTTATCATCGGGCTTTGAGTCTTACTCAACTTTACACCTTGTAATACAGGCAAGAACCCTTTCTTGGACTGATCCATTTTGAACTTCTTCAAAACTTTACCAAGGTATGTGCTTTTGAAAGTCCAATTAAGCATCTTGATCTATCTCTATAGATCTTGATACCCAATATGTAAGCAGCTTCACCGAGGTCTTTCATTGAAAAACTCTTATTCAAGTATCCCTTTATGCTATCCAGAAATTCTATATGATTTCCAATCAACAATATGTCATCTACATATAAGATTAGAAATTCTACAGAGCTCCCACTCACTTTATTGTAAATCAGGCTTCTCCAAAAGTCTGTATAAAACCATATGCTTTGATCACACTATCAAAGCGTTTATTCCAACTCCGAGAGGCTTGCACCAATCCATAAATGGATCGCTGGACCTTGCACACTTTGTTAGCTCCCTTTGGATCAACAAAACCTTCTGGTCGCATCATATACAACTCTTCTTTAAGAAATATCCATTTAAGGAATGTAGTTTTGACATCCATTTGCCAGATTTCATAAAATATGGCAACTGCTAACATGATTCGAACGGATTTAAGCATCACTACAGTTGAGAAAATGTCATTGTAGTCAACACCTTGAAGTTGTCAAAAACCTTTTTGCAACAAGTCGAGCTTTGTAGATAGTAACACTACTATCAGTGTCTGTCTTTGTCTTGAAGATCCATTTATTTAATATGGTTTGCCGATCATCGGGAAAGTCCACCAAAGTCCACACTTTGTTCTCATACATGGATCTCATCTCAGATTTCATGGCCTCAAGCCATTTCGCGGAATCTGGGCTCATCATCGCTTCCTCATAGTTCGTAGGTTCATCATGGTCTAGTAACATGACTTCTAGAATAGGATTACCGTACCAATTTGGTGCGGACCATACTCTGGAATACCTACGAGGTTCTGTAGTAACTTGATCTGAAGTTTCATGATCATCATCATTAGCTTCCTCACTAATTGGTGTAGGAATCACAGGAACTGATTTTTGTGATGAACTAGTTTCATTAGCTTCCTCACTAATCGGGAGAAGGTACAATTACCTCATCAAGTTCTACTTTCCTCCCACTCACTTCTTTCGAGAGAAACACCTTCTCTAGAAAGGATCCATTCTCAGCAACAAAGATTTTGCCTTCGGATCTGTGATAGAAGGTGTACCCAACAATTTCCTCAAAACGATAGCGGTAAATCAGTAAGAGACATCATAGATCGCACCATATCTGATAAAGTACGGTTACGACGTCCGGACACACCATTTCGCTGTGGTGTTCCAGGTGGCGTTAATTGTGAAACTATCCCATGTTGTTTCAAATGAAGACCAAACGCGTAACCCAAATATTCTCCTCCACTTCACTCTAAAATTCTTTGAACTTCTCAAATGTTTCAGACTTATGCTTCATTAAGTAGATATAACCATATCTTCTTAAATCATCTGTGAAGGTAAGAAAATAACGATACCCACCACGAGCATCAATACTCATTGAACCGCATACATCGGTATGTATTATTTCCAACTAGTCAGTAGCTCGTTCCATTGTTCCGGAGAACGGAGTTTTAGTCATCTTTCCCATAAGGCACGGTTCGCAAGCACTAAGTGATTGATAATCAAGTGACTCCAAAAGTCCATCAGTATGGAGTTTCTTCATGCGCTTTATGCCGATATGACCGAAACGGCAGTGCCACAAATATGCTACACTATCATTATCAACTTTGCATATTTTGGCATCAATTTATGAATATGTGTATTACTACGATCAAGATTCAATAAACCATCAACATTGGGTGTATGACCATAGAAGGTTTTATTCATGTAAACAGAATAACAATTTATTCTCCGTCCTAGATGAATAATCGTATCGCAATAAACATGATCTAATCATATTTATGCTCAACGCAAACACCAAATAACATTTATTTAGGTTCTACACTAATCTCGAAAGTATAGGGGAGTCTGCAATGATGATCATATCAATCTTGGAACCACTTCCAACACACGTCGTCACTTCACCCTCAACTAGTCTCTGTTTATTTTGTAACTCCTATTTCGAGTTACTAATCTTAGCAACCGAACAAGTATCAAATACCTAGGGGCTACTATAAACACTAGTAAGGTACACATCAATAATATGTATATCAAATATAGCCTTGTTCACTTTGCCATCCTTCTTATCCACCAAATATTCAGGGCATTTCTGCTTCCAGTGACCATTTCCTTTGCATAAAAGCACTCAGTTTCAGGCTTTGGTCCGGCTTTGGGATTTTTCACGGGAGTGTCAACTTACTTGACATTCTACTTGAAGTTCCCTTTCTTTCCCTTTGCCCTTTTCTTGAAACTAATGGTATTGTCAATCATCAACACTTTGATGCTCTTTCTTGATTTCTACCTTCGTCGATTTCAGCATCACGAAGAGCTCGGGATTCGTTTTCGTCATACCTTGCATACTATAGTTCATCACGAAGTTCCAGTAACTTGGTGATGGTGACTAGAGAACTCTGTCAATCATTCTCTTATCTGGAAGATTAACTCCCATTTGATTCAAGCGATTGTAGTACCCAGACAATCTGAGCACATGCTCACTGCTTGAGCTATTCTCCTCCATCTTTTAGCTATAGAACTTGTTGGAGACTTCATATCTCTCAACTCGGGTATTTGCTTGAAATATTAACTTCAACTCCTGGAACATCTCATATGGTCCATGACATTCAAAACGTCTTTGAAGTCCCGATTTTAAGCCGTTAAGCATGGTGCACTATGTTACAGTTATAATATAAGTCATGTACCCCTTTGTATTTATCCCGTTGTATAAGGGGTTTCCTGCATATGTTCCACACCTGTACATGTATATATATATCGGCCTATGGCCTCATGGGGATACAAGTTGCTTTCCTAACATGGTATTAGAGCTTTAGGTTTTTCTTCCCGCACGCACAACTCATGCTCCTACCGATCCACCCCTTGCGGCGCTGCTGTCGCCATTGCTCTTCCTCACGATCTCCCTCCAGCACGCCAGGGGCGCTCGATCCAGCCAGAGGCGCCCGATTCCTCCAGCACGCTAGGGGCTCCCAATTCCTCTAGTCGCCAGGGGCTCCCGATTCCTCCAGTCGCCAAGGGCGGGCGCTCGATCCAGACAGGGCGCCCGATTCCTCCAGTCGCGCCTGGCTCAGCCGATTCCTCCAGGATTCCTCCCGTGATCCAGCACTCCTAGCGGCAGCCTGGGTGTCAGCCACTAGGGTCTCAGCCGGCTCCTGATCTGAGTGCAACTGCTACCACCGATTTTTCCGCAGCCGCCCCTGCTGCTAGTGACGGCTCTCTGCGGTTCACGTCGGGATCATCTCGTACTCGCGTCCCTGATTGTTGGTGCCTAAAAAAAGAAAAAATAAAGAAAAAATGTCTACTGCATCGGGCTATGTTGCTGTCCCTCGCTGCTCGGTGATCTTCGATGGTACTAACTACACCGAGTTCACTGGCTTCATGTGCATTCACATGCGTGGCATCCGTCTCTGGGGTGTTCTTTCTGGCGAGGTCTGCTGTCCGCCACGTCCGGTTCCTCCAGTTGCCCCTACTCCGCCGACTCCACCGGTTCTTCCTACGGATGCTAATCAGGCCACCAAGGATGCGGCTAAGCTTGCTGATGAGGCTGTTGATCGTGCTTATGATGAGATGGTTTTGTCTTATGAGGAGGCTCTTCACACGTATCATGGTGCTCTGTCTGTTTACACCCAGTGGCTTGATGATGATGCTCGTGCTGCAGCTGTTCTCATTGCTAGTGTTCTGCCTCAGTTTGCTTCTGAGTTTCTGGGTCTTCCTACTGTCTTTGAGATGTGGACCCGTCTTCGTCAGCCCTATCAGCCCTCTGGTGATGCCTTATACCTTTTTGTAGTCCGTGAGGAGCATCCTCTTCAGCAGGATGACTCTAATGTTGGTGACTTCTATGCACAGAGTTCTGCTATCTCACGCCAGCTTGATTCTCTCCGCAGTGCTGGTTGTCGTACTTGCCCCTGTTACCAGGTTGTCCAGGCCAATTTGGAGTTTCATCGCGTCTACGAGTTCCTGTCTCGGCTCCGTAAGGAGTTTGAGCCCCGGCGTGCTCAGTTGTTTGCTCGTGGCCGTATTTCTCTCATGGAGGCGCTTTCTGAGATTCGTGCTGAGGAGACTCGCTTACGTGGTGCTGGTTTGCTGGAGGTTCCCTCTGTGCTCGCTACTCGGGCTTCTTCCACGCCACCTGCTGCACCGACCCCTTCCCGCTCGAGTGCTCCGCCGCTCTTGCCCACTCCTTCTGGAGACTCAGGTCGCCCCCGTTCACATTGCGACTACTGCAACAATGATGGTCATATTGAGTCCCAGTGCTACACGAACAGGAAACACCTGCGCAAGGCGCGATCATCATCTTCGGGGCCTTCGTCATCTACCTCGACAGCTTCAGCCATTTCTTTGATGGAGCAGGATATTCTGAGACTTAAGCGTCTGCTCGCGGCTTCAGGTTCTTCCTCGACGGGTATTGCTGGTTCTGTGACTGATGCTTCCCGCACTGAGCAACCACCCTCTACACAGTCAGGTACATCCCCATGGGTTCTGGACTCTGGAGCTTCTTTTCATATGTCTTCTCATTCTTCCACTTTGTCCTCTCTTCGATCGCTGGATCCTCTTGTTCATGTCTTCACTACTGATGGTACTCCACTTTCTGTTGTTAGTAGAGGCAATCTTACCACTCCTTATTCTGTTCCTGATGTTGCTCATGTTCCTCGACTTACCATGAATCTGTTTTCTGCTGGTCAACTTACTGATTCTGGTTGTCGCGTCATCCTTGACGTTGACTCTTGTTCTGTCCAAGACCGTCGCTGGTTGGGGCTGGCCCTCGCCACCGTGATTCTCAGGGTCTTTGGGAGTTGGACTGGCTTCATGTTCCTTCCGCTGCCACCACCATCGCCAGTTCCTCCACTTCCGTCGCCTCCGTTACTGGTTCCTTCAAGCAGTGGCATCATCGACTTGGTCATCTGTCTGGTTCTCGGTTGTCGTCTTTAGTTCGTCGAGGTCTTCTGGGGTCTGTCTCAGGAGATGTCTCTTTAGAGTGTCAGGGTTGTCGTCTTGGCAAGCAGATTCAGTTACCATATTCACATAGTGAGTCAGTGTTTAAGTGTCCTTTCGATTTAGTCCATTCTGATGTATGGGGTCCGGCTCCTTTCTCTTTGAAAGGTGGTCATAAATACTATATTATTTTCATAGATGATTTCTCTCGTTACACATGGCTTTATTTCATGACTTCTCGTAGTGAGGTGTTGTCTATTTATAAGTGTTTTGCTGCCATGGTTCATACTCAGTTCTCTTCACCCATTCGTGTTTTTCGTGCTGACTCCGCTGGCGAGTATATCTCTAAGATGTTGCGTGGTGTTCTTGCTGAGCAAGGAACTCTCTCTCAATTCTCTTGTCCTGGTGCTCATGCTCAGAATGGTTTGGCTGAGCGAAAGCATCATCATCTTCTTGAGACGGCTCGTGCATTGATGATTGCTGCCTCTCTCCCGCCTCATTTTTGAGATGAGGCCGTCTCCACCTCCACCTATCTTATCAATCTATAGCCTTCCGCTGCTCTACAGGGTTGTGTTCCTTTCAAGCGTCTTTTTGATCGTTCTCCCGATTATTCGATGATTCGCTTGTTTGGTTGTGTTTGCTACGTTCTTCTTGCCCCTCGCGAACGCATCAAACTGACCGCTCAGTCTGTTGAGTGTGTCTTCTTAGGCTACAGTGATGAGCATAAGGGCTATCGTTGTTGGGATCCTATCGGTTGTCGGATGCGTATCTCTTGAGACGTGACTTTTGATGAGTCTCGTCCCTTCTACCCACGCCCATCTTCCTCAACCTTTTCAGTGGAGGATATCTCTTTCCTCATTTTCCCTGACTCATCTATCACCCCCATCAAGCCCGTGCCTATTCGTTCCACTCCCTCTGCTTCTCCACCTCTAGTTGATTTGCTGCCACCATCTTCCACGGTCTTCTCGCCTAGCATGTCGCCGGATTCTACACCTTCATCTCCGGTGACTTCTTCGTCGCCACCCCCTGATTCTACCTTGGCGATTCCTCCTTTTATTGTTCCATCTTTTCCTCGGTGTTACACTCGTCGTTCACGACCTGTGGATGCCTCTGTGGATGTGTCATCATCTTCCTCTCAGCCTACTTATGGCTTGCGTTCTCGTCCTCGTCCTCCTGTTGATCGCTTTGGATTTCCCACCGCTGGTGCTGCTGTTCTTGAGCCGACTTCTTATCATCACGTTGTTGTTCATCCTGAATGGCAGTTTGCGATGGCAGAGGAGATTGCTGCTCTTGAACGCACTGGTACCTGGGATCTTGTTTCCCTTCCTCCCGGAGTCCGTCCCATCACTTGTAAGTGGGTCTACAAGGTTAAGACTCGCTCCGATGGTTCTCTTGAGCGTCACAAAGCTCGTCTTGTGGCTCGTGGTTTTCCGCAGGAGCATGGTCGTGATAATGACGAGACTTTTGCTCCTGTGGCCCATATGACCACTGTTCGTACACTTCTTGTTGTTGCCTCTGCATGCCACTGGTCTATATCTCAGCTTGATGTTAAGAATGCCTTTCTTAATGGTGAGCTACGTGAGGTGGTATACATGCAACCACCACCTGGGTATTCTGTTCCTGATGGCATGGTATGTCGTCTTCGTCGCGCTTGGTTTGAGCGTTTTGCCTCTGTGATCACTGTCGCTGGTTTTTCAGCAAGTGCTCATGATCCAGTGTTGTTTATTCACCTTTCTCCTCGTGGTCAGACTCTTCTTCTTCTCTATGTTGATGACATGATCATCACTGGGGATGACTCCGGGTATATTGCCTTTGTAAAGGCCTGTCTTAATGAGCAGTTTCTTATGTCTGATCTTGGACCTCTTCGCTATTTTCTTGGGATTGAAGTCTCTTCTACCTCTGATGGCTTTTTTATATCCCAAGAAAAGTATATCCAGGATCTTCTTGCTCGTGCTGCTCTTACTGACGAGCGCATTGTTGAGACTCCTATGGAGCTCAATGTTCACCTTCGTGCTACTGATGGTGATCCCCTCCCTGACCCGACGCGTTATCGTCATCTTGTTGGCAGTCTTGTCTATCTAGCTGTCACTCGTTCGGATATCTCTTATCCGGTTCATATCCTGAGTCAGTTCGTCTCTGCTCCCACACCGATTCACTATAGTCATCTCCTTCGTGTTCTTCGATATCTTCGGAGCACAATCTCTCACCATCTATTCTTTCCTCGCTCCAGTTCTTTACAGCTTCAGGCCTATTCGGCTGCTACGTGGGCTAGTGATCCTTCAGATTGCCGTTCACTTTCTGCTTACTGTGTTTTTCTTGGTGGTTCTCTCATTGCCTGGAAGACGAAGAAACAGATTGCAGTTTCCCGTTCGAGTGCAGAGGCTGAGTTGCGAGCAATGGCTCTTTTGACGGCAGAGGTGACTTGGTTACGGTGGTTACTTCAGGATTTTGGTGTTTCTGTCACTACACCGACTCTGCTCTTATCTGACAGTACAGGTGCTATTAGCATTGCGCGCGATCCTGTGAAGCATGAGCTCGCCAAGCATATTGGTGTTGATGCTTTCTATGTGCGTGCTGGTGTGCAGGATCAGGTTATTGCTCTTAAGTATGTGCCTTCAGAGTTACAGTTGGCGGATTTCCTGATGAAGGCCCAAACTAGAGCACAACACGGCTTTTATCTCTCCAAACTCAGTGTTGTTCATCCACCATGAGTTTGAGGGGGGTGTTAGAGTTATAATATAAGTCATGTACCCCTTTGTATTTATCCCGTTGTATAAGGGGTTTCCTGCATATGTTCCACACCTGTACATGTATATATATCGGCCTATGGCCTCATGGGAATACAAGTTGCTTTCCTAACACACTAAACTATCAAGTAGTCATCATATTGAGCTAGCCAAACGTTCATAACGTCTGCGTTTGCTCCTGCAATAGGTCTTTCACCTAGCAGTGCATCAAGGACATAATTCTTCTATGCAGCAATGAGGATAAACCTCATATCACCAGGGAAGCAACAACGCGAGCTATTGATCTACAACATTATTTGCAAAATACTATCAGGACTAAGTTCATGATAAATTAAAGTTCAATTAATCATATTACTTAGGAACTCCCACTTAGATAGACATCCCTCTAATCATCTAAGTGATCACGTGATCCAAATCAACTAAACCGTGTTCGATCATCACGTGAGATGGAGTAGTTTTCAATGGTGAACATCACTATGTTGATCATATCTAGTATATGATTCACGCTCGACCTTTCGGTCTCAATGTTCCGAGGCCATATCTGCATATGCTAGGCTTGTCAAGTTTAACCTGAGTATTTTGCGTGTGCAAAACTGGCTTGCGCCCGTTGTATGTGAACGTAGAGCTTATCACACCCAATCATCACGTGGTGTCTCGGCACGACGAACTGTAGCAACGGTGCATACTTAGGGAGAACACTTGTACCTTGAAATTTAGTAAGGGATCATCTTATAATGCTACTGACGTTCTAAGCAAAATAAGATGCATAAAGGATAAACATCACATGCAATCAAAATGTGTGAAATGATATGGCCATCATCATCTTGTGCTCATGATCTCCATCACCGAAGCATCGTCATGATCTCCAACGTCACCCGCGCGACACCTTGATTTCCATCGTAGCATCGTTGTCGTTTCGCCACCTATTGTTACTACGACTATTGCTACCGCTTAGTGATAAAGTAAAACAATTACATGGCGATTGCATTGCATACAATAAAGCGACAACCATATGGCTCCTGCCAGTTGCCGATAACTTTGTTACAAAACATTATCATCTCATACAACAATTTATATCATATCATGCTTGACCATATCACATCACAGCAAGCCCTGCAAAAACAAGTTAGACGTCCTCTACTTTGTTGTTGCAAGTTTTACGTGGCTGCTACGAGCTTCTAGCAAGAACTGTTCTTACCTACGCATCAAAACCACAACGATTTTTCATCAAGTGTGTTGTTTTAACCTTCAACAAGGACCGGGCGTAGCCACGCTCGATTCAACTAAAGTTGGAGAAATAGACACTCACCAGCCACCTATGTGCAAAGCACGTCGGTAGAACCAATCTTGCGTAAGCATACGCGTAATGTCGGTCTGAGCCGCTTCATCCAACAATACCGGCGAATCAAAGTATGACATGCTGGTAAGCAGTATGACTATTATCGCCCACAACTCTTTGTGTTCTACTCGTGCATATAACATCTACGCATAGACCTGGCTCTGATACCACTGTTGGGGAACGCGGTAATTTCAAAAAAAATCCTACGATCACGCAAGATCTATCTATGTGATGCATAGCAACGAGAGGGGAGAGTGTGTCCACGTACCCTCGTAGAACGAAAGCGAAAGCGTTTAGTTAACGTGGTTGATGTAGTCGAACGTCTTCGCGATCCAACCGATCCAAGCATCGAACGTACGGCACCTACGCGTTGAGCACACGTTCAGCTCGGGGATGTCCCTCGTACTCTTGATCTAGTTGAGGCTGAGGGAGAGTTTCGCCAGCACGACGGCATGGTGACGGTGATGATGAAGTTACCGGCGCAGGGCTTCGCCTAAGCACTACGATGATATGACCGAGGTGTGTAACTGTGGAGAGGGGCACCGCACACGGCTAAATGATGTCAACTTGTGTGTCCTAGGGTGCCCCTGCCTCCGTATATAAAGGAGCAAGGGGGAGGCTGGCCGGCCCTTGGGCGCGCCAAGGAGGGGAGGAGTCCTCCTCCTAGTAGGAGTAGAACTCCCCTTTTCCTAGTCCAACTAGGAGGGGAGAGGGGGAAGGAAGGAGAGGGAGAGGGAGAGGGAAAGAGGGGTTGCGCCCTCCCTCCCCTAGTCCAATTCGGACTCCCCTTGGGGGGGGGCACCTCCTGGGCTGCTACCCTCTCTCTCCCCTAAGGCCCAATACTTCCCAGGGGGTCCCGGTAACCCCTCCGGCACTCCGGTTTTCTCCGAAATCACCCGGAACACTTCCGTGTCCGAATATAGCCGTCCAATATATCAATCTTTATGTCTCAACCATTTAGAGACTCCTCGTCATGTCCACGATCACATCCGGGAATCTGAACTACCTTCGATACATCAAAACACATAAACTCATAATACCAATCGTTATCGAACGTTAAGCATGCGGACCCTACGGGTTCGAGAACTATGTAGACATGATCGAGACACGTCTCCGGTCAATAACCAATAGCGGAACCTGGATGCTCATATTGGTTCCTACATTTCTACGAACATCTTTATCGGTCAAACCACATAACAACATACATTGTTCCCTTTGTCATCGGTATGTTAGTTGCCCGAGATTCGATCGTTGGTATCTCAATACCTAGTTCAATATCGTTGCCGGCAAGTCTCTTTACTCGTTCTGTAATACTTCATCCCGCAACTAACTCATTAATCACATTGCTTGCAAGGCTTATAGTGATGAGCATTACCGAGAAGGCCCAGAGATACCTCTCCGAAACATGGAGTGACAAATCCTAATCTCGATATATGCCAACCCAACAAACACCTTTAGAGACACCTGTAGAGCACCTTTATAATCACCCTTTTACATTGTGACGTTTGGTAGCACACAAAGTGTTCCTCCGGTATTCGGGAGTTGCATAATCTCATAGTATGAGGAACTTGTATAAGTCATGAAGAAAGCAGTAGCAATGAAACTAACATGATCATAATGCTAAGCCAACGGATGGGTCATGTCCATAACATCAATCTACTAATGATGTGATCCCATTCATCAAATGACAAAACATGTCTATGTTAGGAAACATAACCATCTTTGATTAATGAGCTAGTCAAGTAGAGGCATACTAGGGACTATATGTTTTGTCTATGTATTCACACATGTACTAAGTTTCCGGTTAATACAATTCTAGCATGAATAATAAACATTTATCATGAATTAAGGAAATAAATAATAACTTTATTATTGCCTCTAGGGAATATTTCCTTGAGGTACCTCCATGGATTCTTCCCCTATACCATCAGGCCTATAAGGAATGAGTCAACGCTAAGAAGAAACATTGTTTTCCATTGGATCTAAACTATCGGGAATTCTTCTCCGGTACTGTAGAGCCAAGATTCCTTTGAGATCACTTTATTAACTCTTGCACCTCTGAGCGTAACTATTTTTCCAGCACTTTCGAGTCCTTCTCAGTTGCTTCTTATGCAAGCCTCGGCATGGGCACTGTTACTTTTGACAATTCTTATGGCACCTTAGATCCGTGACTTTAGTATTTCTTCAAGGTTTCATTTGAAAACATATGAATTTACCCAGTTGTCCTAAGAAAATTGGTCTTATGCGGTACTTCCTAGCACGTTCTATTTTCTAGCATAAAGCATCCACCATTTTGGTGAAGAACCTCTGCAACATCAACGATGACCCCTACCCGCGACTTTTCGAGTTGTTGTCTACCTCAAACTATTAAATGGTATTTTTATAGGATTTTGGTAAATTCGAGATTCACATTCAGTGTAGGTACATTTCTTCAGTTACTCTCATGTTTACCTTCCCGAGTAGCCTAGGGTCGAGAGCTAGGATTTCTGAGGTGAAAAGTCCCTCAGAGTAACCTTGTATCAGAGTTGTCGTTTGAGTCGCCTTTAATACTTTTCTTTTTTATTTTGGCGACGGTAGAAAGAAATGGCTCTGCTCTCTTAGAGAAGGGTCTTCACACTCTATCAGCTGGCGTTATGCGTGACTTAGTTGACAAAAGCCAACACAATAGCGCTAGCGCCCGCGGAGAACTTACGTTTGTTCTCCTTCTAAAAGATCACCTCTTAATTTCACTTTTGAAATTAGTTGATCGATTAATGGGAAGAGATGACACATACAACATTGGCCAATCCCTGGAGAACTTGCAGTGCTGCATCAAAATTTCCTAGCCAAATGACTACCAGATCGTTAATCTACTCTACCTCACTTCACCATTTCGAACTTTATACATAAGGTGTTTTCGTACCATATCCTTCTACCTATACCGCAGTTGAAGCACCTAAAGGTGCACAATTGTACTATCAAGAGGGGCACAAGCAAATATAAGTTGGTTTGAAATTTTGTGAAAGGTCCAAATCAAAGTCCTCAAAGAATCCACTCAAGCAACTTAAATTCTTCGTATCGCTAAGCCAAGCCCCAGAACCATCGAATATTTTATTCCTATACTACTAAGTCCCTTCGGGTTAGTGCTCTCTAGCTAGAATTAAGTCAGTGGGGAAAAGGAGAGAAATGGAAGTGTTAAATGCAGAGGGTTGACCAATCAAAGACTTTTAGGTCAAAGTTAGTTCTTTCATGGAGTTGGAATTGCCACCCATTTTTTCCTGGCTGATTTACTATAACCTCAACTCTATTTAGTGGCTCGAACATGATATGTCTTATTTGAATTGACTGAATAATTAATATTCAGACAAGAAAATATTTCTTTCGGATTTCGCTGCTCATGAGACAAATCTGGTTGAGACAATCTCTATTAGCTCTGGCACCTCCAAGCATAAATTGTTTATCAGACACTTTCAATCCCACTCAGTTGGCATCTCTATGCAGTGAGAACATTGGTGTGGTATCTCCACGGAGTTTTTGTCTGGTACCTCCGCATTGTGACTT
The DNA here is from genome assembly GCF_018294505.1 of Triticum aestivum. Classification (NCBI taxonomy): domain Eukaryota; kingdom Viridiplantae; phylum Streptophyta; class Magnoliopsida; order Poales; family Poaceae; genus Triticum; species Triticum aestivum. The sequence continues at coordinate 448,865,272 of NC_057798.1, forward strand.
TTGGCTTTTCTGCACATTCTTCATATGAAAGACGTTTGTCTAATGTGGTAATACCGAGAAATTTGTTTTACTCGGTACTTCTGAGCCAGTTCTATTTTCGCACAAAGAGTCATATTTTTCGGCACTGCTCTATTTTTTCTACTATTTTCAAGTGTGGTGTTTATTGTCTTGTTCGTAGACATGTTCTGGCCCTTTATATTTGAAACCATTCGGAAGTTCCAATGATTTTCTTCTGGTACTTTTGATCCAGTTATGTTTCTAAGATAACATGCACATTTTGGTCTCTCTCTCTATATGTGTTGTCATACCCTTTCTTGTGAAAGAGAGAACACAAGTCATTCCACTCCATTCCAACTGCCACAAGTTCAAGTCGATCAAGAGAGAGAGAGAGACGACTCCAAGGTAAAAAGGAAAATAAGTGTCGGGTAGTTCCAATAGTACCTTTTGATTCTTAGATCCCAATACCCCCAAATTCATCTCTTTTGCCACAACTATGTTCCTTGCAAGAGATAGAGAGAGAGAGATACCATGGGGTTATCAGAGAGAGCTTTGGTTAAATACCTTTTTAGGATTTTTATTATAAAAAATGCCTTCATTTTCTTACTCTTGGAGGGTGTGCATCTTCTAAATGGTTAGGATTCACTTGAGAGCCTCGATAATCCACGAGTGTAGGGGGCTATTGTAGCCCTTTATGACAAGATTGTCGAATCCAACACGGAGTGGAAGGAGTTGGTTGATGGAAACTAGTAAGGAATCACTTTGTTACAAGTGGCCCAATCTTTAATTGTGCCAAGCAAGCGGTTGTATTACTTATAGGGATCAAATCGCTCTCGAGGACACTTGAGAATTTCACCAAGTTTTGTTTTCATCTAGTTCCATAGAGTTAACTTTCAAAGCCTTGGTAATTGTTCCGTCGTGGAACCTATATTAATGTGTTGTTCCTACTTGAACAACATACATACTTATGATTTACCCTCGAGCCTCGATGCAAGCATCCGGAGATACAAGAATAGTAGTTAAGATAACATCTAACCATAGCATAAAACTTTAGTGTTCCAACAATACCTTATAAAATAGTTCAAAAACTTAGGGTTTAGTAATTTCTATCACTACAAACACCCACCGTAGACAAACTAATCACAAAGTGTTGTCCTATAGGACCATAATGGTTAAGTGATATGTGTTCGCACAACACAATAGAGAATCACACTAATATCAACACAATGAACTTTACTCAACTTTACATGATTACTAGCAACAAAGTTTCTCCCATTTCCTCGAGAACATAAAGGACTACTCACAATGCATCATATGGTGATATGGGTCATGATTAGTGAGGGTAATGACATGATTAACAAACTGAACATGCAAATGTCTCACCAATTAAACCTCTAAGCATCAACTACAAGTAGTAATCAACACTAGAAAGTAATCTTAGTAACAGATCAAAGGTACATGTTCATAGATTGAAAAGTAGGGGAGACAAAGGTGATGGAAATGATGGCGCTGATGAAGATGGTGGTGGATATGATGATACCAATGATGAATGGAGTATTGGTGATGACGATGACTTTGATTTGCTCCTTCTGGGACGATGGAATTCTGACAAATCAAACTACCGGAGGTCAAAAGTGCTTCACTTCTATTCCTTCTTGGAGACGGCGCCGGAAAAATTCCCGTAAAACCAAGATGGAGTTTTTAGGTAATACTATATGACAAGGGAGCCCGAGAGCACCTGGGGGATGTGTGTGGTCCCCATGTGCCCCTGGCTCGCAACCGAGGGGGTGCCTGCGAGCTGGGGCTGCATGATCCCCCTAGGCACCTCCTCGGCAGGTGCCAGGCATCCCTGGTTCTCCTCCCATAAGAAAAATACCAAAACAAAATTTATTTGATTTTTTGGCCTTCGGTCCTTATTTTGCTCCTTTTGTGAAGCTTTCTGGAAATTTCCTCTCCTGGTGAAACCTGCAAATTAAGAGCAAAAAGACATTAGAATGGTGCCAATATGTGAAAAATATCATTAATAAAGAGCAATTTGTGATAAGAAATAGTGTTGCAAAATGAATGCATCAAGTCTTCGTCATCTACAATTGAAGGACTCGGGAGTTTATGATGGTCTGCCTACTTTGTGAAGATCTATCCTTATCCTTAGTGAGGCTTCTTGGTGCAAACCATGGTGGAATAGGTTTATTGTGCTCGGTGGGCCGCTTGGGGGTGACCCAATCAAGATCCTTGTGATCTTAAAACCATTTGGTTCAAAGTCTCCATCAACATGGAGTAGGATTAAATCAACTATCCGAACCACAAGAAGAACACTGCCAATCCCCCTTGTGCTTGCATCCACTAAACTTAACCTTTATTTTTTTTCCAAGTTACTTTGTTCTGCTGCCATACTTTGTTAACTTATTTCTTTAGTCCTAGGGATCAACTAGAAATAATTGCTTTAAAAATGTTGACCCAAAAACTTGAAACTATTCACCCCATTTACTTCTTAGACCTTGATCCCAATAATAGGTCTTGTTTTTCTTCATCTCATGCAAGTTTGTTTCATTGCCTGTAGGGATTAGATCTTTGTGGTTAGGTTGATCGTGTCCGGCACAATCAGTAACATCTTCGGAGTTGGTTTAGTAACTAGGCAATATCGCCACACTTAGTAGTTGGTTCATCACAGTTGTCTATGCCTATGTCGACAAGTGTTACTCATCAAAAGATCAGGACACTCGTACTATATTTTCTAGCTTGTTCTGTAATTTAGATTGGATGTGTTTTTCCTACCTATTGTACGAAAAAGAAAAGAAGAATAGAATTAGATCAGGTACAGACTGTTTTGAGCCAAGGAAACGGTCAAGCTCAACCGACTGAAAACTTGGCGTGCATCGACCACCTCCGTGACTGCCCGATCAACTGTTGATCGTGTGACGCGCATCAACCCCGCAACATATACGAGCTTTGCAATGTGGGTCATGTTGTGCTCGGTTACTTTCGTAACATGTCTATGTTGCGAACCAACAAGGTCGAGGGGAGAGCGGCGGCCGTTGGATCCCGCTGCGACAATGACATGGGTCCCCAGGGGCGAGGACAACACAACCACATTGGGCACATTGGTTGTGATCTACGGCGGCGGCCTCGACATCCCACACCCTTTCTCCTTATTTTCTTCAAATCGGGAGGGCCCGAGATAGCAGGCAATGGCGGCGGGCGATAGATCTTGGTCATCCGGCGGCGCGATCCCTTGCTCCACAGGTTTCTGGGGTGCGGTTGACGGGGTCGTCGTGGCGTGCTATTGGTGAAAACGTCACTTGCGAGGAGGCATGAGGAGAGGAGCCAGCGGCGAAGGGAGTTGCTGCGGTTACAACATACCACACGTTGCAACGGTCGAAAATGTTTTGAAGGTTGCAATCGCGAGTGCAACATGACCTATATTGCAAACCCTCGAGTGCAACATGGCTCATGTTGCAAACAACATGTCACAACTAAATGCTAACGCGGCCCAACAAGCGCAACATGGATCATATTTTTTTTTGGGTGCAAGCAAACCCCAAAGCGCATGTCTCATGTTACAAAATTCCTAGAGCAACATTATTTTTCTCAGAGTACTTAAAATGAGACCAACCCAAAGGGTTAACCTTCGTTGATTTTTTTTATAGGAGAAACACCGCGAGCGAGAGCCGAGGCTCGAACGCGTACGGGCTGGGAGCTGGCTGGCCAACGGGTCGACGCCCCCGGGAGCAACATTATTGATGTTGTCAATTCCGGAGCGGCTAACGCGGCACAGATCGATGGCTGTTGCGCGACGGATCCAACTGCTGTGGAGCGGCCTATCCGATCCGCTCTTCACCTGACCGACGCTTAGCATGAATGCATGATCGTGATTCCATTTCAATCATAGGTAAAGCCCTTGCAAATCACGGGAGGTATATTTTCCCCCGACAAAGCGACATAAATAGTACTACTCCCTTGGATGCATAATTTATATCGATCGGTCTCCATTACTCCTTGAAGATGCCGAAGGTAAGATTTGAGACGGAGATGCCGCCGTCGATGAGCAGGTTGTGGCCGCTCACGTAGCGCGCGTCGTCGCTGGCGAGAAAGAGCACGGCGGTGGCGATGTCCTTGACCCGCAGTCCCACGCCCTTGAGGTTAGCAAAGGACTCCATGGCCATCTCGAACGCCTCGCCGTCCAGCCCAACGTAGCCCGTGGCCAGCGGCGTGGCAGCCGCCGCCGGGGAGATGCAGTTGACGCGGATCCCATGCTGGCCAAGCTCCGTCGCCGCGTTCTCCGTCAGCCCGACCAGGGCGCGCTTGGCGCACGTGTACGCATGCGACGCCACGCCGCCCACCGCCGACGCCAGGCTCGACGTCCCGATGATGCAGCCTTGCCGCGCGGGCACCATGACCCGCGCCGCGTGCTTGGTACCCAGGAAGGGGCCCACGAGGTTGACGGCCAGCACGCGCTCGAAGTCCTCCTTGGTGCTGTCCCGTATGCTGTGGCACGCCGCGCCGCCGATGCCGGCGTTGTTGAACATGATGTCCAGCTTCCCGAACCTGGCGACGGCGTGGTTGACGGCCGCCACGACGTCCTCCTCGCTGGTCACGTCGCACCGCACGTAGCTGGAGGCCGCCGGGCCGAGCTCCGCACAGAGGCGCGCGCCGAGGTCGTCCTGGATGTCGGCGAGGACGACGCTGGCCCCGTGCTGCACGAACAGCCGCGCCGTGCACTCGCCGATGCCGCTCGCGCCGCCGGTGATCAGCGCCACCTTGCCGTCCAGCCTGCAATGTACGCACATGACAAATTAACCTTCGCTTTCACGTAAGGCATAAGTGCGCCAATTACATGCATACATAGCAAGTATCTACACGGTATAAAAACAGGAAAAAGTAATTTCAAAAGAAAAAACAGGAAAAGGTAGGCAACGTCTCGTACTTCCTTGCAGCTGCAGGAACGACATTGGAGCTGCTTGCCATGGGAGCTAACCTTGATTAACTTGTACTAGTATACTACCCTGCCGTGACACAAAGCCCTCGTGACTCGTTTTATAGTACTAGGCTTGTGGAGCCGCGCCACTGATTAAACGTGTTTAATTTAGCACTAAACGGGCATCTCCAGGGTTCGATATTCGCCTCCCGAAAGTGCCGGGGAGCCTTGGACGTAGCGGAACTGTGAAGTGGCTCGTGCAACACGGACAACCATCGCCGACCATTGTCCCGAATAAGTCGCTCGCCGTCGTTTTTTCCTGTAATATCCACCGGGCGTTTCTATACTGTTGCTTTTTGTTCGCCGGAAGACTGAGTTTCGAGTGGGCCGGCCAGCCGGCCGGATATGTATATGCGCGTGCATTGGCATATGCGTGCGTACTTTTCTGGTCAGCGGAAGATGATGGGCGCGACGAAACGGCCATTAGGCTACGCACCACGTACGTGTCGGGCTACAGTTGTAGATAGCTCATTTTTCTTTACTACCCATAATAGAAGTAATTTCGGCAGTGACATAAGGTCTAACTCAGTAATTTTGCTTATGTGACAATGATTTAATGAGAAAGATGAATTGAGTAACATAACTACTTACTCGTACTATGACTAACATCACACATATCAAGACAAGATGAATCTGTAAGCTAATAATGAAGTGTTGCATGATACTATCTCCATGTGAGTAACATAGCTGACGGGTCTTTTAAACTTGGACGGAGGTAGTACCTCACTGTGAAGATAGTAATATACTCCCTCCGTTTTTTTAATTTGCATACAAGATTTGGTCAAAGTCAAACTGTGCAAAGTTTGATCAACTTTGTAAAACAACATCTACAATACTAAAGCTATATGACATGAAAATTAATTTCATGATGCATCTAACAATATTTATTTCATATTGTGAATCTTGATAATTTTTTTCTATAAACTTAGTCAAAGTTAACAAAGTTTGACTTTAATCAAATCTTATATGCAGACTAAAAAGAAACGGAGGGAGTAGACTAATAACATATGCATGCTATTCCATGTAGATAGCTAATTTTTTAGGGGTCTAGATAGCTACTTTATTGTTTGTGAGTGACTCAAAATGAGGCCCTGTTTGGTTCATAAGTCCTAGGACTTTTCTAGTCCCAACTAAAAAGTCCCTAGTCCCTAAAAAGTCTCTCCCTGTTTGTTTCCAGGGACTAAAAAGTTCCTAGTCCCTCCCTAGAGGTTATTAAATGACCATGTTATCCTTATTATATAGAAAAATTATAACCAAGCAACACCATGGGACGGCGGAGCAATGGCTGCAGGGAGGGGCATTGTTGGAAAAGTCCCAAAAAGTCCCGGAAAAGACTCTCCTTGAGAGTCTTCTTCATTTAGTCCAAAAAAGCAACTTTTAGTCCCTAGTAGTCCCTTCTGTTTGGTTAAAAAGTCTCTAAAAGGTTTTTTTTCTAGTCCCTACATCAAAAAGTCCCTGAAAACAAACACCCCCTGAATAATCCAACTGTCCGGCTAGATATGCGCAGTTGACATATACAGGCAGCCGGCGGCTGCTTGTCAAAGTTCTTGGCGGCAAGTTAGCTGCTTCACTGTGACACTGACTAGGACATCGAGACACATGCGACTGACCATCCAGGCATTATCGCGTGGAATCTCGGACCACACCCCTTTGCTTGTTGACTCTGGTGAGGCAACGCACATGGGGAATAAGAATACCTTCTCTTTCGAATTAGCGTGGTTTGAAAGATAAGGCTTTTTTGATCTTATAGCCAGGGAATGCCAAAGATTTAGGAGGAAGGACTTCAATTGCGAGATGGCAGAATAAGATACGACACTTGCGAAGTTTCTTGCGTGGATGGGCTAAGCATCTCAGTGGGATTTATAAGGTTGAAAAGGAAAGACTCCTTTCCCTCATTCAGACCTTAGATGTAAAAGCCGAGTCCACGGTCCTAGATTCAATGGAACTTCATGTTAAATTAGATGCGGAGATGAGGTTGAAAGAGCTCCTGCGGGAAGAAGAATTGAAGTGGGCATTGTGGGCGAAGGTTCGCAAAGTGGTCTAGGGGGGACGCCAACACTCAATTCTTTCATATAATCGCCAACAACAAGCATAGAAAGAAAAGGATCTTTCAGCTTGAGCAAGACGAAGTGACGATTGTAGGACAGGAGAACTTAAAATTATACATCACTAATTATTATAAGCAGCTTTTTGGGCCTCCGGAGGATAATTTCGTATCTCTAGATGAGTCGCGGAATGAAGATGTCCCTCAGCTTGCTTCCGATGAGAACGATATTTTAACTGCCCCGTTCTCGGAGAAAGAGGTGTTTGAAGCTATTTCTGAGATAAAGAATAATAAAGCACCGGGGCCGGATGGATTTCCAGCAGAGTTTTATAAAAGGTGCTGGCATATCATCAAAGGGGATTTGCTCCCGATGTTCCAGGATTTATTCGCTGGTCAGCTTCAACTGTTTCACCTGAATTTTGGAACCATTACTTTGCTCCCTAAGAAAACAGAGGCGGTACGAATTGAGCAGTTCATGCCCATCTGTCTTCTGAATGTAAGTTTCAAAATTTTCACCAAGGTTGGGACAAATAGACTCACGCAGATTGCGCCTTCTGTGGTGCAGCCGTTCCAAACTGCTTTCATGCCGGATAGAAACATCCTTAAAGGGGTGGTGGTCCTGCATGAAACGCTCCATGAAATCCATATGAAAAAACTACATGGGGTAGTTTTCAAAGTGGATTTCGAAAAAGCGTACGACAAAGTCAAATGGTCATTCCTCCAACAAGCGTTGAGGATGAAAGGTTTTGATCAAGCCTGGAGACAACAGGTAGAATCTTTCAGTAAAATTGAAGTGTTGGAATTAAAGTGAATGATGATATAGGTCGATATTTCCAAACACATAAGGGCTTGAGACAAGGAGATCCAATGTCACCTATTCTGTTCAACATTGTAGTTGACATGTTGACGATTCTAATAGGAAGGGCTAATGATGCTGGCCAAGTAGGTAGTTTGGTACCTCATCTAGTTGATGGAGGTTTATCTGTCCTACAGTACGCAGATGATACTATCATCTTTATGGAGCATGACTTGGCGAAAGCGAGAAACATGAAGCTGGTGTTATGCTTATTTGAACAATTAACCGGACTAAAAATAAATTTCCACAAGAGCGAATTGTTCTGTTTTGGAAGAGCCAATGAGGAACAAGAGGCGTATAAGCAATTGTTCGGTTGTGAATTGGGGGCTTTACCTTTCACGTATTTAGGTATACCCATTCATCATCGTAAGCTAACAAATAGCGAATGGAAGTGCATTGAGGATCGGTTTAAGAAGAAATTGGGATGCTGGAAGGGCAAACTGATGTCGTATGGAGGCCGTTTAATTCTTATTAATTCGGTTCTCACAAGTATGCCCATGTTTTTCTTGTATTTTTTCGAGGTTCTAGTGGGAGTTCAGAAAAGACTTGATTTCTATCGATCCCATTTTTTCTGGCAAAGTGATGAGCTGAAGAGGAAGTATAGACTAGCTAAATGGGACATTATTTATCGACCGAAGGACCAAGGGGGTCTAGGTATCGAAAATCTTGAGGTGAAGAACAAATGTCTCCTTAGCAAATGGTTGTATAAGCTTTCTCGAGAGACCGAGGCCACATGGGCACAGATTCTGCGTAATAAGTACCTTCAATCCAAAACTCTATCGTAGGTGACAGTGAGGCCGACAGATTCACCTTTCTGGAAAGGACTCATGAGAGTTAAATCGGTCTTTTTTAATCGGACCAAGGTTGTTGTCGGTAACGGTACTTCTACGAGATTCTGGGAGGATACCTGGCTAGGGGACTCGCCTCTCGCGCTTCAATATCCTTCTCTCTATAGTATTGTTCAACGGAGAGATGCAACCGTTGAGTCAGTATGTCAGTCCACGCCTCTAAATATCAGCTTCAGGAGAGCGTTAGCCGGTAACCGTTGGGAAGTTTGACTCCATCTTGTGAGAAGATTGATGGAAGTTCAACTCTCTCAACGTCCGGATCAGTTGTGTTGGAAGCTTACTAGGAATGGAGAATTTACGGTTAAATCCATGTATCTGGATGTTATTACTTCTAGTGCTATTCCTACTTCGAAACATGTTTGGCATGTCAAAGTTCCCTTGAGAGTTAAAGTGTTTATGTGGTTTGTACACAAACAAGTCATTTTAACTAAGGATAACTTGATTAAACGCAACTGGACTGGTTCATCTAGATGTAGCTTTTGTGACAGGGATGAAACAATCAAACACCTCTTTCTCGAGTGTCCTTTGGCAAAGATTCTTTGGAAATCAGTGAACATAGCCTTCATTATTACTCCTCCGAATAATATTAACACGTTATTTGGGACGTGATTGGATGGGATTGAGCCCCAAACAGCGAGACACATTGGCGTAGGAGTATGTGCTTTATTATGGGCTATCTGGAATTGCAGAAATGATTTGGTCTTTAACAGAACAACGAATACTCATTTTTTGCAGGTTGTCTTCCGAGTCACTGCGTTGATCCGTATGTGGTTGTTACTCATTCTGACGGAGGCCAGTGAGCGTTTGGTTACTGAATCTATCCGATGAGAGATGGTAGCACGGGATATTTTCAGCCATTTTGGATGACGGTCATGTAATAGGATAGGCAATTAGTTTTCCCATCTCTCTTTTGCCAGCCAGTTGTGACTTCTATTTTTGTTCCTTAGCTCTTTGTGAGCACCTTTTGTTCCAGACTTTAAGATATTTCTCGAAACTTTTTGCTTGCTAATAAAGGTCGCCATATGCATCACTCTGATGCAGAGACCGGGGATGTCCCCCTTTTCTAAAAACAAAAAACATGCGACTAACCGTCACCACATCAGTCGGTTGACAGTTTTGCCATCCTTCATATGGGTGAAGATTGATCTGCCCTCGTTGGCAGTTTTCTGGGCTTGGATGTGAAGGCCTGCGCGGCTCCGGTACCGGATTTGGCCCGGCAATGCGAGTGGTACAGGCTGCTGATTTTTTTTTGATAACTGAGGTAACGAGTGCTGATGGGGAATTCCCTATTTGACGCATTTTGCGTCAAAATGTCGAGGCGCCGCGCACCCCTCGACTCGATTTGAGCCGGCCCTTTTATTTCCTCTTCGTTGCCCCCTTCCTCCCTCGTGTGACACGCCACGTTCGTTCCTACCTCCATAGAGAAGCTTTCCTCCCTCATGCATGGATCCCCTTCTCTTCCCTCGTGCGACGGCTGCTTCACCTGCTTCTTCCTCCCGGGATCCTTCTCCGGCAAGAGACCACCCGCCTCGTAAGCAGCCGTCGGGCCTCTCTCCTCCCTATTCATCTGCCTCATGGCATCAGATCTAGCTGACGTCGTCGCGTTGATGTTTATTAGCAGGTGGCCAATGTCTCCGGCGTCGACTCGTCTAGGGTTCCGTCAAGGTCGGCGTCGTCTAGGTCCCCTTCAAGCTTCGTCAAGCTCGGCATCCACAAGGTAATGCCCCAATTTTCCCCATTCTGTTTCTTTATCTCTATGTTGTACCGCGCGACCGAGGCGTTTTTGTTCATTTTAGCGTTGGTCCACTGTTGCTAGGGTTCTGAGATTAGATGATTCCGGGATCTGTTTGTATGATTCCGAGTTTTAGACAATGTGATTGTGTTCAGAGATTTGGATTCATGGTATGATTCTGCATGATGATGATTCAGAGTATGATTCAGTATGATTTAGATAAATGGGATTTTTGTTTGTTTGTTGATTCTGCATGATGGGGTTTGTGTAGCATGATGCAGACATTTTCTTGTGTTGTTAATATGTTCTGTTAGTTTTCTGGATTTTGTAGCAGCATCATGGAGTAGTTCTGGAGACTTGTTAGCATGTATTTCGTCGAGAGCACGCACTTATCAACATTTAGGCAACACATGTTATAATCTGGTGTCTTGTTAGCATGTATTTAGTACACACTCTTAGGTTTGCACCTAAGAGTGTTCTGGTGCTCTAGGAAATTTGCTCTGCTGTTCTAGGAGCACTTCTACCGAAGAGAGTTTGCACACTATTTTGTTAAATTCTACCTTGCTTGCACACCCTCTGTAAGAATTTGTGTGTATGTCCTGGTTGCAGCCCTTGGAAGATTTTGTGTGTCGCACAAGTTCTGCTATGTCATGAACTCATCACCATCTAGTTGCATTATAACACTATCCCTTTTTCTTCTAATTAGTTAGGACGCAGTTTAGTCAAACCCAATTGTTCTGTCAAATCAAATTGGCTTAGGATTGTACCTGGATTTTATCAGTATTCAGTAATATGTGTTGGTACTTGGTAGGAAATGACATCTGCTTCTCTCTTTTTTTTACAGCTTATGAAGCCTGAATTGTTGTTAGTTGTGGCCTTTGCGAGGAGAATGTTAGCTAGCAATGATTTTGTAGTATCTTGTCATTCATCTAACATACTTCTGTACCAATTTTTTTGCAAGTATTATCCAGGAAAATGTTTGTTTAATAATGTTCCTTTAATAAATGTTCTCTTAATAAATATTCTTAAAAAATGTCCGACAAATCAAAAAATGTTTCTACATATATTTTAAAAATGTTCTCAGAAGGAATTTTTTTAAAAAAAATAATGTTTACTGAGGCATGTTCCCAAAATATTGTTCGCAAATTAATTTTAGAAAATAATGTTCCCTAGGAATGTTCTTTGAATATTGTTCCAATAATTTTAATATTGTTCGCAAAAAATGTTCTTTGAATAATATTCCGTGAAAAATGTTCCCTGAATAACTGCTCTCTGAATAAATGCTTTCTGAAATAATTATTACTGAATAGTGTTCCTTGAAAATTGTTTTGTAAATAATATGCCTTGAAAAATGTTCCCTGATTAATATTCCCTAAAAAAGTTCCATTGGCATAAAAAAAATAATGCCCCCAAATAATGTTCTATTGGCATAAAAAATAATGTTCCCTGAGTAATGTTCCTAAAAAAATTGCTTAACGTTTAAAAAATAGTCTTGCAACATTGTTGAGGGAACAAAAAATTACATTATTAAGGGAACATCGTTCTATGAAGATTTCTTTGGGAACATCGATGAGGGAACATTATTTAGAGAACAATATTAAAGGAACATTATTTAGGGAACATTATTGGGGGAACAAAAAAGTGGAACATTTATTTGGGGAACATTACTAAAGGGACATTCTTGTAGGAACATTATTGGGGGAACAAGTGATATTCTGTAAAAAAAATTATAATTGAATAATTTTTGCTGCATAATGTTCCTTGGGGTCGAGAAAATTTCCTTGAATAAAATAATGGTCCTTGAATAATGTTCCCTCAATAATGTTCTCCGTAAAATAAAAAAAATGTTCTTCTAATTAAATATTGATAACTGTATAATGTTTTCCAGAATGATGTTCCCTAAATAATGTTCCTTGGAAAATGTTGGCACAAGAAACAAACCTATTGAAGATCCAACAAATATTGTCACACCTATTGAAGATCCTTTGCTAGTTCAAGCACTCGAACTGCATGAAGCACATACCAGTAAGTTTTCGAAACCAGAAACTTCAACTTGGCAACAACGTGTGAACAAATCTTTCAAATCTGGGACACTAGTAATTCAACAACAGCAAAAAAAGGCAAGTAAGCAGGTCCTCTTTTCGGACGGAATAGAGAATGATTTTTACCAAACATTGGTTGGACTTCTTCCCAAGTTAACTTACATGTATGTAGAAAAAGCATATGAAATTTATATGATATGTTCTACATGATTCAAACATAAACAATTTTTTATGCTGTCCATGCTATTTCTCATGATTTATGTTTTACTTTTATTCATGTTGTTCTTCTGCCATGAACAGCTGAAGGATATTCGAGATTGAAGGAGTTTGGTGGATCCGAAAACTATAACTGTATCATTAAAGATTGGTGGTTGCATAAATCCTCGGGTTGTTGACTGTTTTTCAAAACTAAAGAATAAAGACCAGCTGAACCGAGGAAGAAAAGGCCTCCTACCTAACAGCGAATTAGTAGAGCACATCGACATTCGTTTCCTCAGTTTTCGTTTTCACTTCATCGACATTTTCCTTTTCTTAATTATCAACCATTTTCCAGGAAACAAACATGCAGGAGAAGCTAATGAACCAAATGCTAAATCATTCAGATCCTGCAAACAAACTAATCTTACAGAAAAGTAATGTTGGCTTCTTTATTGAATGCTTCCTTGGTAAGATAAGTTCTTTTGTACAAAATGCTCTTATAGATTTTTCTTTTTCAAAGAGGTTAGACTAATAGCGTGTTCATTTCCACAATTCCCTAGGTAAAATTTCCTGTATTCAAGGAAACAACGGGTTTTAATCGTTGCTAACTTCAGAGCCAATTTTTTTTATATCATGAACCCGTACTACAGTGGCGATACATTTCTACCAACAATTAGTGCAATTACCTACAACTTCACGGTTTTGTTCGCTGCTACGTATGGAAATACTAGTTCTTTGAACATAGGAAATTTTGAATCAAGATTTGTACCAGCTACCAAGGTCAATTTCAAGTTGGGTTTCCATGGAACTCTCCCCTTTTACAAGATTTGTACCAGCCAGCATCAACTTCTTGGTTCTTTCTCCTAAAAAACAGATTAAAAGTATTTTTAAATTCACAATAATTTCCATTAGTAACTTTCAAGGACAATGAAATTCAGCTTCTTTCCTGCAGAGACATGTAAGTTCTCTATTTATTTTCTCCCAAAGACAGAAGCGAGATGTTACTTCCTTAGAGCATCTTTTTTGTACTGAATAGTGAAATTAACTTCTTCTAATACCACATTTGTTTCAACAGGGTTTCAACATATTCAAGTGAAGCTTTGAATGCCAATCATTATTTGATCTGAATATGAAGTCAACTTAGGTAACTTCGTCATTGGCAGTTCCTCCTATAACAGGGTTCACCCAAAGAATCGCAATTATCAAATGTTTGCACCTGTTTATTTTTGTTGCAAGGATTGTGTATTTACAATAACATATTTCCCCTTTCTATTCTGAAGGGTCTCATTAATGCTGTCAACGTCAAGGGAAATTGCACTGCAAGATTCAACTCAAAGGAATACTTCTGCAGGGAAAATGTTTCATTAATGATACCATTTTTTGTTTTTATCTTGATGCCCCAATGATAGTTTCTTGTAACACCTTGATCTATAAAGAAAGTCCGAAAACAGCAGAAACAGTTGTGTAAACAAGCTCTAAGCCATGTACACTTTTTTCCATACAATTTTCATCACTGACTTTGATCAAGCTCTAAGCTTTACATCATGTTCAGAAGCAGTTGTAAAGAAGCTTCAGCCAGCACATGTTTAATTTGTAAAATAAACTCTACTTTTTTAACAACTGTTTTAGAAACATAGTTACCACTTTATGACTGTTTTAGACGTACCACTTTTGTAAAATAAAGTGAAATTTTCATCTAATTTAGACTTAAAAACAGTTGAATCAGTTCAAACACTACATGGGCAGAGAAATTGGAACCTGCTACTGATTTGTTTGAGAAACAGTACAAACAGTTCAATCATTATTTAGTTCACAGCGGGAAACAACAGAAACATCAAACAGTGAAATAGTAGGAACAACGACACATTTCAAAACCCGCGAAATAGTGAAACGCGCGTGGCGCGGCCCAGGAAGCCCGTCAACCACCTGCTCTGTGCGAAGCCAAACCTAGTTGACGCAGAATGCGTCACATAGGACGTCACTGCTGATGGTTCTGCCGACAATGTTTTGCGGCCGATTTGCCCACGACACAAGATCACAGCCATGTATCCCATTCATTCGGTGGGCCACATCCGTCGATCACGACTGCCTTGTGATTTTCGAGCGCAAAACATCGTTTGAACAGTACTTCCATACGTACATACTAGCAAAAGGAACCCGTGCATTGCAACGAAACAAAAAAAATCATAATCGTCAATTGTCATGATCATATTTTGCTGCATCACCGAGATACACTATCGCTCTCAATTTCGTTAAATCATGAATTTTGTTAAACTCGTGAACATTATTCAAATTCATGAACACTTTTAAAAAAAATCGAAATTTTTTAAAATCAAAAATATTTTTTAAATTCATGAACACTTTATACTATTTGCAAGATTTTTTAAAAAAATTGTGACATTTTTTTTAACAATTTTCTTGAATCGGCGAACATTTCTAGAATGGGCGAACATTTTTTTGGAAATTGGTGGGACAAATTTTGAAATTCATGAACATTGTTTTGATTTAACAAATATAATTTTAGTTAACGAACATTTGTTGAAATGCATGATCATTTTTTGAATCAGCAAACATTTTATGAATGAATAAACTATTTTGTAAGTCACGAACAGTTTCTGAATTATTAGGAAAATTTTCCATTCATGATTTTTTTTTCAATTGGCAATTTTTTTTCCATTTTCATTAACATTTTTTAGTACATGAATTTTTTAAAATCATGAATATTTTTTGATTTCTAGAACATTTGTTTTCCAAATTTCAAACATTTCATGGATAAGAAACATTTTTAAAAAATTACGAATATTTTCTGAATCCACAAACATTTTATGATTTATAAAATATTTATTTCGAAATTCTCATTTTATTTATTTTTTTGAATTTTTTAAGTCCCAAATTATTTAAAGTAGCAAAAAATACGAAAAAATAAAAGTAAGATAAAAATAATGAAGGAAATTTTAAAAATAGGTAAAACAGACATGGCCCGGCCAAAATGGGCACTCTGCATCTTCCCCCAGCGTGCAAAGCGCAGTATAGGAGGCCCCTACTGCATGGGCCGGCCTAGGCGAAGGATTCCCTTTGTGAAACATTTTTTATCCCTTATAGGTGGCATTAGTGGGTAATATTTTTCAACTTTTGGGGCAATTTCCGTGATGTACCGTAAGAAGTAAAAACTTTTTATTATTACTAGCAACAGGGCCTGTGCGTTGTAACGGGAGAAAAAAATATCACACATCCTTAGCCCAATATGCACGGCTCAAGACTTCTCAGATCCATGTCCTCTGTTTCCACACGCACCCTGCCCATGTCGCTTCTTGCCCTCCTTCCCGCTCTCGCCAACGGTTACCACGGTATTGCGGCATATCAGTTATGGATAAATGAATATGCAATGAGCGAAATACTAATTTTTTTGACTTGAAGCAGAAGATGAACTGCACATAAAAATATCCAAATTAGCCAGGCAAAGTACAGAGGAGAACTCACGCGCCCTGCCAGCCGCCGCCCCCTCCTCCACAAAAAGAGCTAGGGCTTTTGCCTCTCGCCGGTGCCGCCGCAGATCCGCTCCTCTCCGGTGGTCCTAGGGCCATGGGGCGCGGTGGATCTCGGAAAGGGCCGGTGGGAGGGCTCCGTGTTTAGTTGTTTCTTTCATTTTTGCTAGGGTTGTGTCCTGCTCAGGAAGACGAAACGGCGGCGGCTCCCTGAAGATGGAATAATGGTCTCCCCGCCTAGACCCCGTTCCGTCGGTGCGTCTAGCACCGTTGGTGGGCGTGTGGAGGTGTGTCTCCGGCGAATCTATTTTTGGTGGATTTGCCCGGATCTCGCTGTTGTTCGTCTACGTTCGTGTGTCTTCGAGTTGGATCTTTCTGATCTACGTTATTCTTCATCTGCGACGGTTGTTGTTCTGATGCGCTGGTCGTACTGGGCCTTAGCACGACGACTTCCCGACTGTCTACTACAACAAGTTGTGCCCGACTCCGGCGATGGAGGGGCGGTGACGGCGGCGCGCCTTCGGCTTGCTTCAAGGGGTGTTTGTTTCCAGGGACTTTTTTGTGTAGGGACTAAAAAAAGTCCCTCCTAGAGACTTTTTTAGCAAACGAAAGGGACTTTTTAGGGACTAAACTAGGCATTTGGGACTAAATGAAGAAGACTCTCAAGGAGAGTCTTTTTTGGGACTTTTTGAGACTTTTCCAACAATGCCCCTCCATGCATCCATTGGCCCGCCACCCCATGGTGTTGTTTGATTGTTATTTTTCTATATACTAAGGGCAACATGATCATTTGATAACCTCTAGGAAAGGACTAGGGACTTTTTAGTCTCTGGAAACAAACAGGGAGGGACTTTTTAGGGACTATGGACTTTTTAGTTGGGACTAGAAAAAGTCCTAGGACTTATGAACCAAACAGGGCCTCTGTGCTTGTAGTCGTCGCTAGGTGGTCTACGGATCTGGATGTAATTTTTATTATTTCTGATATTCGCCGTACTGTCATGATTGAAGATGAATAGATCGAAAAAATTTCTCGTAAAAAAAGAGAGTAGAGAAACCTTGTGATAAAACACCGATAATTGAGAGTGGATGATGTGGGTTGCAGTTATAGGTTCATCATATACCTTAGCACTGCAAACTTTAGAATGGAGCTGCATAGTGGACTCCTACCGAGTCCAGTTTTATAGTGTAGCCCAAAGTGAGCAATGTAGCTAAAACAGTGTCACTCTCATTATTTTTAAATCGGGATGTTATGTTTATAATAGGTCGTTCGGTCTGGAATTGGAATATTGTCAAGGATTACTCTCTATATCAACTGAACTTACAATCCAGAAATAAAATATTATAGACAATAAATAAATAGAAGTAAATTATGTTATATGTTGACTTGATGCTATTGTCCATGTAGGCAAATATACACTATATATGCACAGAAGATTAGCAAGCCTAGTCTTAATTTGTACATGTCAACTGTAAGTCTTGTTTGTCTAAAAAAAACTGTAAGTTCTTGTAGGTAGAATCCAGCCAACCGTTTTTAGAGCCTAGTTCTTCAATCAATTGTCAATAAAAAAATCGCAAAAAAAGTCAATAAATTTGTAAATCATACAGTATCACTAAGAAAAAGATAATTCTGCAGTTACTCAATGTCATCTGATAAATAAAAAATGAGGAATTATGTTGACAATGCATCTAATTGGGTCGAGTGTCAGATATAATGTAGTAGTGGAGGGGGCGCATTCCCCTCACCTTGACCATCCTGATTATTGTCTTTATTTGTAGGGTTTTTCTTAAACCACTTATTCAAAATTACTTCAGCAAAGCAATATGAAGTAGAAACTACAACAAATAATCAATGAAGGAACTTACGGCGTTGAATCTGACAAGTACAACGCAGAAAGTAGAATAATAACCTGATAAATGCATGCAAAGTTGGTGCTGCCCCCATATGTATTGTGCATAAGAGAAACATAGAAAGTGGCTAGGACAAGTGAAGTTGGCTGACAGGGTAAAAGAAGCTAGGTTTTCAAGATCTGAAGAAGCACCCAGGCTAGGCCGCTCGACAGCCAGCGGGGGAATTAATGACAATGTGAAGTTAAGAATCGCAGACAGAACTCATGGTCCAGCTCAAGGGGATAAGGAGAGAAAGTTGCCAGCGATGCTGGATATGGCCTTTGCGGTTTCCTCAAGGAGTCAGAGCGGAGGTCTATCTCCCCTCTTTATGTAGTCAAAACTTTCAGATATGAAAATTCTTAAACAACATTATCACATTGTTCGCACACGAACATGTCACCTTATACCTCCAACATCGAGGGTGATGCACTGCAGCTCACGTCCAAGGAGACCCGTTCGGAAGCGCGGTATGCAAACAATCCGGCGTGCGCTTTTGTAGACCCGGAGCCCCACACGCCCGAGAGGGACCCCGTCTGGGCACGCGGCGGCTATGGGCTGGTCTAGGTCGACCTGATCACCCCTAGCGCCTTGAAGTTCGCCGCCCTGCAACAAGAAGAATGAACGGAGAACGAGGAAGAAAAAGAACTAGGGTTAAGAAGAAAAGATAAAAGATAAAAAGTGGTATATGATTTGATCGATTATGTGTTGTTCAATCGTCCATCATCCATTAGATATATAAGAGGCGGATGGACTTCCCATACAAGAAAAGGACTCAAAATCACGTCTAAATTATGTCCAAATCTTTTCAAAATTAACCGAACTCGGATTTAGGTATGTTTGGAACATCAGTTCGGTTTTTAGGCCCCACAGACTAAAAACAGCCTCCGATGAAGATGAGCCCAAAAGCAAATTTGACCGTCTCGACGAGACGAACAACTTTTGTGTTGAACAGTTTTCGATTTGATGCCATGTTGAGGGACGAATCTCTCACGCAAACAGCCGATTAATGGCGCTACCCATCACACATGTGTGTGGTGGGGCGCGCCATATTTTGCCTCCTGGCAGGGCTGTATTTCGATGGCTATTTTTTTGCACAAGAACTCGGATTAGGATGAATTTTATAACAAAATCGACCGATTCAACGAGACACGCAACTTTTGTGTTGAAACATTTTCCATCGGAGGCAATCTTAATTGAGTTTTGTGCCATTCTTTAATATGGTGTCAACATAAGCATCTATGAACTTGTCATAACTATTGTATAAGAGCTCCGTTTTAGACCATGTTCATATCCATCTCGATCTTCTTAAAGAGAGCCATCCGGAGGTGACCTCCAATCATAAGTTTGAATTAGTCTTGATATAACTTAAAGCTAGTCTCTATGATTGTGCCACTTTTGAGTGTCAACACACATGGCTTCCAACAGAATCATTGGAAAAATGTACACATTCTGAATCGGGTAGGAGAATAAGTTTCATAAAATCGTATATTCATAAAATTGTTTTGTTTTTGTGATGAGATCATTTTGTGGACAGACTCATAAGTCATGATACGACCTCGGTGTTATGTTTTACAAATTTCCAAATTTCTGAGACATGCATGTATGTATGGGCTTGAACAAACGTATCTACCCTGATCTAATCTGGACCAAAGGAAAGAGAGCATGCACATAGCTCATTCTGCAAAAAAAAAATGATCTATAGAAGTACATACGCAAACCATGGATCTTAGCAAGAGCAGCAACCTGAAAATATTGCATGACCTTAGAAAAGAGACCATGCACACCCTCCGTATGCAGGAAACGACTATAAGAACTTGCAAGTATATGTACAAAATTAGTTTGTTCCACTTTCTTACTGCACCAATAAATGAATCGACTTCTTGCGGTAACCACTAACATTTCACGAATTTATCTCTTTGTTTGATAACCAACTATCATCATGTCCATAACTTCAATATTTTATTAGAGTTCAAAACATTGATTAATGCAACATCAGAATAGAGCAGGTGCTCATTATCAGTTGATCATGGGAAATATTTGTGCCGAACACTCATATCATAAAGTCAGAACAACATGCCCAGTTGTATGTCATCTCACTTGTAAAACCATAAATCTTGCTATTGACCTCCCCTGCCTACAAAATTAAATGAATTGGATAACAAAACTGATGCTATTTCATGTGAATAGCATGGGAAAATTAATCATCAAGCAGCTTTATTCCTGAGCATGAACCCAGTATTGCAGTCTCATATTGTCACCAGAATGGTAAACTTTACAAATCGCATTAGGAAAGTGACATGGTAATTTACCTAACATGGCAAGAGGTCAAGAAAATGCGGTTTCTAACTGAATCATCAGCTCTCACGGCTTGTTATCCACATCCTTTACAAAACCCCAAAAATTATAGTATTTTGAAATATGATGCCCAAGAAAAATCATGTATCAGATGGTTGCATCCGATTCCCATCAAACTGAGGCCTTTGTCCTATCAAAAGAAAAGGAGTTTTGTGATTCATTAATTTATGCACCAAGTATAATCAAAATAGGAATACTGATGCGGAGCATCCCACGGTCACCCCCATGGAAATTACATCACCACCACAAACACGAGGCGAACCAATGATAGGAGCCCGCGCACGCGCCATCGAAACCGAGGTTACCTCTTTCCTCTTCGAGCTTCCTTTGAGTTCACGTGAGAAATGACTTCTACCTCAAATGGAGACTTTGTGCATGCTTAGGTACGAGGGAGAAGACCATGGAGAAGCAAGGAATGATCCTCAAGTTCACACGGAGCCACAAGAGGAAGGAGGAGAAGGAGGAACACCCAACTGCGGAAGACCGGAGACCTACTAAACACCTCGGGTACCCAGACAAGCGCGCACTGGGTGCCCGGACTTGCGGCCGCGGGGTGGCGAAGCCCTGGTCACCCCGGGTGCCCGACCTTCTACCTTCGGGTGCCCGGCCCCTATACCCCGGGTGCCCGGATCCCCCATGGGTGCAACCTCGTGTAACACCCACGATGCGGCTATATCTCCCACGTGTCGAAGCACGACTTAGAGGCATAACCGCATGGTGGTTTTGTCGCAAGAAGGGTCATCTTCACACAATCCCATGTAATGAACAAGAATGGGATAAAGAGTTGTCTTACAACCGCCACTTCACACAATGAACATATAATTCATACATCATTCAGACTACACACATAGTCCAACTACGGACGAAGCCAAAAGAAAAGAAGATAACCTAACTGCTAGATCCCCGATCGTCCCAACTAGGCTCCACTACTGATCATCAGCAAACGAAACATAGTAACGACCAAGGTCTTCATCGAACTCCCATCTGAGGTCGGTTGCATCACCTGCACTGGTATCATCGGCACCTGCAACTGTTATGATAGTATCTGGTGAGTCACGAGCACTCAGCAATCTCAAAACCCGTGAGATCAAGACTATTTAAGCTTATGGGAAAGGAAAGGGTAATGAGGTGGAGTTGCAGCAAGCACTAAGCAAATATGGTGGCTAACATACGCAAATAAGAGCGAGAAGAGAAGCAACGGAACGGTCGAGAAGCTAGAAGTGATCAAGAAGTGATCCTGAACTCCTACTTACGTCAAACATAACCCAAAACCGTGTTCACTTCCCGGACTCCGCCGAAAAGAGACCATCACGGCTACACAGGTGGTTGATGCGTTTTAATTAAGTCAAGTGTCAAGTTCTCTACAACCGGACATTAACAAATTCCCATCTGCCACATAACCGCGGGCATGGCTTTCGAAAGTTTAAAGCCTGCAGGGGTGTCCCAACTTAGCCCATCATAAGCTCTCACGGTCAATGAAGGATATTCCTTCTCCCAGGAAGACCCGATCAGACTCGGAATCCCGGTTACAAGACATTTCGACAATGGTAAAACAAGACCAGCAAAGCCGCCCGATGTGCCGACAAATCCCGATAGGAGCTGCACATATCTCGTTCTCAGGGCAACACCGTATGAGATTAGCTATGAGTAAAACCAGTCCTCAAGTTTCCCCAAGGTGGCCCCGCAGGCAGCTCAGTTCGGACCAACACTCGAAGGAGCACTGGCCCGGGGGGGGGGGGGGGGTTAAAATAAAGATGACCCTTGAGTCTGCAGAACCCAAGGGAAAAAGGCTTAGGTGGCAAATGTTAAAACCAAGGTCGGGCCTTGCTGGAGGAGTTTTATTCAAAGCAAACTGTCAAGGGGGTCCCATAAATCACCCAACCGTGTAAGGAACGCAAAATCAAGGAACATAACACCGGTATGACGGAAACTAGGGGCGGCAAGAGTGGAACAAAACACCAGGCATAAGGCCGAGTCTTCCACCCTTTACCAAGTATATCGATGCATTAATTAAATAAGAGATATTGTGATATCCCAACATAATCCTGTCCGTCATGGAGCAATCTTCAACTTCACCTACAACTAACAACGCTATAAGAGGGGCTGAGCAAAGCGGTAACATAGCCAAGCAATGGTTTGCTAGGAAGGGTGAAAAAGGTTAGAGGCTGACATGGCAATTTGGGAGGCTTGATAAACAAGTGATGGGTAGCGCAACATAGCGATAGAACGAAGCAACTAGCAAGCAAAGATAGAAGTGATATCGAGGGTAATGGTCATCTTGCCTGAGATCCCGCAAGGAAGAAGAACGAGTCCATGAAGAAGACAAATGAACGTAGTCGAACGAATCCTCACAACTCCGGAACAAAACCGAAGCTAACGAGAGAAGCAAACCGGAAAGAAGCATACAACATGGTAAACACACAAGCATTATCATGGCATGATGCACAATCAAGTATGATGCATGTCTGGTTTAAAGAGGCATGGCATGGCAAAGTGCAACAAACAATACTACAAGTTAAGTGAAGCTCAATATGCAACGAGTTGCATATTGACAAAACACCACATTGACATATTTAGTTTAATCTTGTTTAAGCTACCAAACAATATTAAATATTGTTAAACGTGGCAAGAGGTGAAGCATAATTAAACTACCTATCTAGGCAAGTTTAAGTGAGGCCGGAAACAAGAAATAACAATTCCGGTAAATCCCCACATGTCAATTAGCAATTTAATGCAACAACAATTTTAAGCATTTAAATGTTGTTATCATGATGCGGATGACATGTGCAAGTTTTATGCAATTTTTATGAAAATGTTGACATGAAGATGATAAGGAGCATTTGGTCACCATGGCGGAACGAAACGGGTGCCACGGCAACGAATCCGAAAATGATGTCACAACAACATATCGGTTCCGGTAGCTCATGGGGATACCGGTGCAAAAGAAGTGGGCGTGAGCATGTCATGCAAGGATGGTGGGGTGCTCCCGGATTCCGGGTTCCCACGAGACGGCGGCATGGCAAACGAGGAACGTGCAAAGACCTCTCTCGGACACGGTGCAAACACGAGCATCTCATACAACACACAAGCATTCGTTCACGGGCGATCATCTCGGGGTTATACCTTTGAAGCGTGCATTTTTGGGGCGGATCGAGTTCGCTACGATGTAGAGGAAGTAGTCATTCTCGTGACGGTAGTGGAAGTAGTGGTTCACGGACGTCGTGGAAGTAGTCGTTCACGGCGACGGTAGTGGAAGTAGTGGTACACGTTGTCTTGTCGAATCAACGGCGGCGGTAGTTGTACACTTGACGGTCTTCGACGACGGTAGTGGTACATCTTGTAGTGGAACTTGGACGTAGTGGTACATGTTTCATAGAGGAACTTGACGCCCACGGGGTCGACGGTAGAGGTACTTGACGCTTGCGGTGTGTTGCTTGGGGGCAACCAGGGTACTTGGCAGGTTCCCCACGAAGATGCATCGATGGCGCTCGAAGGCAGCAGCGAGGAGGCGAACGAGGCCACTGGGACTCGAGCGACGAGTGGCGTGCGGCTGCTGGCGAATGGGATCCACGCTGACGGGGTCAACGCGGGCTTGCGCGTGGCCTCCAGCGGGACTTGGAAAATGATTCAGAAGCAAGGCAGCAGCGGCACTGCTCCTGCGGCTTGGCGGGTGGCCTGTGATGGAGGTCAACTCAGATGGGGACGGACCACCGGAGTCAGATCCGGTCGTGATCTCGCCTGATCTTGGGACGAACAACGGAGGGGGTGGACTTGGAACTCCGGACGACAACGCGACTGGAGCACGGGGAGGCGAAGGAGGCGTCGAGGCAGGGGCGACGGGAGCCGGCAGGGACACGGGGTCACGCGCTCGATGCGGTGTTGGGAGGTCGGCGGCGCGGTCGTGGGAGATGGATCTGGCGCTGACGAGGCTGCGACACAAAGGAGGAGGTGTAGCGCAGGGCAGGGGTGACGCTCGTTTGGGCGAAGGCGAGGCGAGGAGGAGGTCGGGGATGGGTCGTCGAGGCTGGATCCAGGGTGGAGGCGCACAGGAGGAGGCTCGAGGCGCGCTGGAGGTAGTGGTGCTCACGGGTGCAAGGCGGTCGGGACTCGCCGGCCGGAGGGGCGACAGGGCATGGCTTCGGGCGCCATGGAAGGCAAGGCGTGGGGCATGTGTGAAGTGGCAGCGCTGGAGGAATCGAGAGGGAGAGGGGATCGATAGGTGCATGCTAGGTTAAAACAGGGAGCTGGCTGGGCTTTGGGCTTAGTGGCCGGCTGGGCTTCAGGCTCTCTCTCTCTCTCTCACTCTAAAGAAAAATAAAACAAAACATAAATAAGAAAGAAAAGAAAGAGAGGTTAGGGGAAGAAGTTGGACACGCGGATAATTTTCCCGAACTCACAAAAATGTGCTTGTTCCGAGAAAATAGAAAAGGCCATGATTGTAAGATTTAAATTCAAACTCATTTGATTTAAATTCAAATGATTTGAATAGGAAGTGAGGGTTGGGAAGGTCCAAAAAATGTTCGGATTTTTGGTGGAGCTCCGGAATATGATGAAAGAATATATGGCAAGGTTGGAGACCAAGAATTAAGATAACAAAGGCATTGGGATAATTTGCAAGTGTGTTATGGTGATTTCCAAATTAAAGAAATATTTAATATAGCTCCCTAATATTGGGAGGATATGTTATTAAGAGAAGTCACCCTTCCCTCGATTTAAATAGATCAACCATCTATGCAATTTATTAGTTGAGTTGCGATGCAAAGATTAATGACATGATGGCATGATGACATGATGCAATGCAAAAATAAAAGAGCAAGCACAAAAGAAACACACGGTGATCACGAAAATATGGAAGTCTTCTGAAGCGTCGGTCTTGGGGCGTTACAACACTCCACCACTACAAGAGGATCTCGTCCCGAGATCTAGGATGGCACCGGAGAGAAACGGAAGAGGAAGAGAAGAGGTAAAACTAAGTTGCTTCTTCGATAAATGAGTGAAACCAAAGAACCTTGAGAGGTTGAAAAGTTGAAAGAAAGAACATAACAGAGTTGAACACAAATGAGAGCACTGTAGTAGAAAAATAGAAACAAGGAACACCATTTGAACCTTGGAGGTTGCAAAGCTATGAATGACGAGTACAATGGACAAGAAGGAATTAGAACCACTCTGGTTGAAACAAGATAAGAATGAGTAAGAATGATATAATTTTGGCAGCACTTCGACTGTAAATGGAAGGAATTGAACAAGAACTTTAGAAGATGGGATGATACTTGATGAAATCAACAACACACTGCCTCCGGAACTATTGAAAGAATGGCACAAGGGGTAAGAAGGATTTCAGACAACAGTCCTGTTGAAAAGAGAGGCAAAACTTGATATGATGAAAGAACTTGAATGGGAACACAACACTCCGGTTAAATGGATAAGCAAGAAAAAGAACATGATCTTTACAAAACGAGGTGATGGGTGAAGAGAGCAACATCACAATGCCTCTAGAACGAAAGAATAGAAGCTAGATTGTTGGGAAGAAAAGAACGAAGAAGAAAATGCCAACTTCTACCACAAATGAGCTTGGAAAGCACCCTTCTCAGAAGGTTATAATGGAGTTGTTAGAAAAACCAACAACGAAACGAATAAGCTTGTAGTGGGCTTATGGAATACATCTCAAGACTATGAGGTGACAACCGGCCACTAATGGAAATCATTGATTTGATTGAGAGCACCGAAGAGATGAAAAACTTTTCCACCAAGATGATAGAGAGATAACTTGGATCATTGATAAACACCATAATAGTAACATTCCTTAGGGAAGGCTTAAGGTGAAATATAACCCAAGATACTCCAACAAAGAAATTGCTGGGTTGAAAAGATCTCATGATCGAAGAGAAAAATGATGGTTTTTAAAATATCTCATTCTTGACAACTTGTGAATCATGAAACATGAAGGAAATTGTCAAGAGTGACATAACACCACCTCAAAAGATAAGGTAGAAAGAATTGCACTTTGGAATGCAAGATGAATAATACTTGAGCTCCTCAAAACAAAACATGTGTTGAGCACTATGTTAGTTTTGAGTATAGCTTGGCAGATCATCACCTCGAGAGAAGTCTTGAAGAACAAATGAAGAATGAAAGAATCCTTGACGAACCACCATGTAGAGCCTCCATGGAGAACTCCGGTAAAGAAAAGATGAAACACTAGAACCGAGATTTACTTCATCATGAACAATCTCTGGAAGAAAAGAATTGAATCACCTTGAGGAAATAGGAATAAGATTTATTATATGCTTATCCTTCATCAAATTAAATTGATGACAAGCAATGGATTTGGCATACTACTTATTCTCGTAGAAAGGATTAAGAGAGATATAGCGTAAACTTGAGAAGGTCTTCAACAAACCGGCGGTAGGACTGGAAAGAACAAATGAATTGATATGATAACCAAGGAAGAGAACTCTTGAACGAACCACCGTAAGAATTGAAAATGAAAGTAGCAAAGTCACAATTTACGAGAAGAATTGGAAAACGAATGAAGATACTTGAGGGGATTTAGATACATGAGAACGAAGAGATCACGAGCTGACTAGAACGATGCACCGGAAGAATTCGAGGACGAGAGCTGAAAGCTGAGACTAAGTAATATTCATAAATGATGGCCTTCAGATGATCGAGAAAGGAAAGAAACTCCTTAAATGCGTCGGATGGGTGAAAAGAATTCTCACAATCGAAAAAAATTATGAGGATGGCATGAAGCTAGAACCACGAATCTTCAAGAGAATGGACAAGATTTAAGAGAAACTCTTCTTCGGTCTTCAAAGCTGAGAATGACGACGAGAACCACCAAAATTGTTGAGACACTTCGGGAGAATGAAAAAAAAACAAAGAGGTTGAGCCAACAATGAAAAACAATTTGAAAGAAATCTTGGAGAAGGCATGTGACTGATGGGATCCATTCTTACGTCACACTTGAAAAGAATTTGGAATAGTTTCGGAATAATTAGAAGAGTCTGGTAAGATCCTGAGAAAAGACATGTGGGTTAAGGCCCACTCAAAAGAAAACACCGTTGAACAATTTTAAAAAAAAGATTGCACCGGTTGAATTAAATGGCTTGAATGGGATAGCAACCTCCAGATAGCTTGAACGGATTAAGAATGGAAACACAAATCTTCTGAGATATCTTGAGCACTCCGGATATGAACTGGGCAAGGTGAATACATAAGAGAGCCTTGGATAAGAAATTCACATGGGAAGATATGTGAACCAAAAGGAAGAGATATGATCAACATCGAAACTTGAAATTAATCCACCAAAAAAGAATACGAGAATGAAGAATGATGAACTTGAAGCTCCGTTAGTATCTTCCAGAGAATCACTGGATAAGAACACTGACGGAAAAGAATGGAGAGTCTTCCCATCAATAAAATGGATACCCGATTAAGAAATCTGAGTCCTTGAAGAAAAGGGTGGGAGGGCGGGAAAAACAAAGGCAACTTGGGGCAGATGGAATGGATACCATTGAGAAAACTTAGAATTGATCTTGCGAATGTTGAAATGTTTGGATCCACTTGAAGAGAAGCACACCGGTCGGAAAGAATTGACATGACAATCTCGATGATCAAGAAGGATTAGTATTTACATAGCAATATGAGAGCACCATTTAGGGAAGGTATGGATTCAACATTTGACTTCGAAGCAACTTGAATAACACAAAGAAAACAAAAGAAAGGATTTGGCTTGCAGAATAAGCCGGAACAAACGTATGATAGAGATCCCGTCCGAAGTTTTCATGGTGGGACCCACACGGGCTCAATCGTACAGCACCATCATGTACAAGGCAGTGCACATGACATACGAAGTGTCCCCGAACCAGCATAGCCAAGGGTTCTTTAAGACACAACGAGACCACTGTAAAAACGACCGTGGATAGGCATGTTGGAAATATGCCCTAGAGGCAATAATAAAAGGATTATTATTATATTTCCTTGTTCATGATAATTGTCTTTTATTCATGCTATAATTGTATTATCCGGAAATCGTAATACACGTGTGAATACTTAGACCACAACATGTCCCTAGTGAGCCTCTAGTTGACTAGCTCGTTGATCAACAGATAGTCATGGTTTCCTGACTATGGACATTGGATGTCATTGATAACGGGATCACATCATTAGGAGAATGATGTGATGGACAAGACCCAATCCTAAGCATAGCACAAAGATCGTGTAGTTCGTTTGCTAGAGCTTTTCCAATGTCAAGTATCTTTTCCTTAGACCATGAGATCGTATAACTCCCGGATATCGTAGGAGTGCTTTGGGTGTACCAAACGTCACAACGTAACTGGGTGACTATAAAGGTGCACTACAGGTATCTCCGAAAGTGTCTGTTGGGTTGACACGGATCGAGACTGGGATTTGTCACTCCGTATGACGGAGAGGTATCTCTGGGCCCACTCGGTAATGCATCATCATAATGAGCTCAAAGTGACCAAGTGTCTGGTCACAGGATCATGCATTACGGTACGAGTAAAGTGACTTGCCGGTAACGAGATTGAACGGGGTATTGGGATACCGACGATCGAATCTCGGGCAAGTAACGTACCGATTGACAAAGGGAATTGTATACGGGGTTGCTTAAATCCTCGACATCATGGTTCATCCGATGAGATCATCGAGGAGTATGTGGGAGCCAACATGGGTATCTAGATCCCGCTGTTGGTTATTGACCGGAGAGCCGTCTCGGTCATGTCTGCATGTCTCCCGAACCCGTAGGGTCTACACACTTAAGGTTCAGTGACGCTAGGGTTGTATGAATATGAGTATGCAGCAAACCGAAAGTTATTCGGAGTCCCGGATGAGATCTCGGACGTCACGAGGAGTTTCGGAATGGTCCGGAGGTAAAGAATTATATATGGGAAGTCGAGTTTCGGCCATCGGGAAAGTTTCGGGGTCCACCGGTATTGTACCGGGACCACCGGAAGGGTCCCGGGGGTCCACCGGGTGGGGCCACCTATCCCGGAGGGCCCCATGGGCTGAAGTGGGAGGGGAACCAGCCCCTAGTGGGCTGGTGCGCCCCCCTGGGCCCCCCTCTGCGCCTAGGGTTGGGAACCCTAGGGGAGGGGGCGCCTCCACTTGCCTTGGGGGGCACTCCACCCCCCTTGGCCGCCGCCCCCCCTAGAGATCCCATCTCTAGGGCCGGCGCCCCCCTGGGGTCCCTATAT